>NC_143117.1:809888-978044 GCF_061535455.1 Colias philodice | reverse complement strand
ATTTATGTATCGTAAAATTTTTGTTATTATCAAATGCTATCTAAATTAAAATTACGAAGTGTCTAGTCGTCCGCTAAACGGATGAATAAAATAAATTAGTCGTCCGATTACCGGATGAATAAAATAATTTAATCGTCCGATTATTCGGATTACTAGATAACCTTTTAACACTAAAGCTAGTTGGGTTGGACTAAAGCAAAGGGGGCTCAGGACTTAGAAAATTTTTGATGGAGTTGGTGTCATTATAACACCTATTTATTATTGTTTTATCGTAAAGATTACGCTAATATAAGCATGTTTTATAGGAACAACTTTTCTCTAAAATCAAAAATGGCCGAGATATTCGCCCTCAATTCGTTAGGTTAGGTTTAGGTTAGGTTAGGTTAGGTTTCTTAAAAAAAAAACTACACAGAAATAGGAGCCCCGCGAAGCGGGGCTCCGTCGACGCGCAAAAAAAATCAAGTTTAGGTTAGGTTAGCCGTTAGGTTAGGTTAGGTTAGGTTTCTTAAAAAAAAAACTACACAGAAACAGGAGCCCCGCGAAGCGGGGCTCCGTCGACGCGCAAAAAAAAATCAAGTTTAGGTTAGGTTAGCCGTTAGGTTAGGTTAGGTTAGGTTTCTTAAAAAAAAACTACACAGAAATAGGAGCCCCGCGAAGCGGGGCTCCGTCGACGCGCAAAAAAAATCAAATACCTACGTGTGCCCTCCTCCCCCCTCTCCTCCCCCCACAAAAAACCTATAATACGTGCGGCAGTTCTCTAAAGAATTATTATTTTATTCATCCGGTAATCGGACAACTAATTTATTTTATTCATCCGTTTAGCGGACGACTAGCGCTGTCCTTAAAATTATTTTTGACAAATTCATTTTAAAAATCACTTTCGAATTATATTTATTATCTACAATTGTGAACGCGTCATAATATAACATTTATTATCTATAATGGCATGTCGTAAATACGTGGTAAATACAAACATACATTTTCCAGGTAATATAATTTAAGAAATTGTTATAAATAAATTAATAATACGGCATTATATTTAAAAATATTGCCTGTGTGCGAGATTACTAGAAGTTTTAATACGACAATGGTATAAAAGTGTCGTTTTTAGTACAAAAATAACCTTAAAAAAAATAATTTTCATTTTCGATTTTCACAAAAACTACGCATTTTTGTTGGAAAAGAAAAGCAGTTTGTTAAGAAAATCCACTACCAGCTATCGATTAAACAGCACAAAATAATGAAATTCGGGGACATCGAATCAAATATTTAACCGGAGTTTTAGTTAATGTTTCAGTTTGGCTTTATTAAGTTGTTGTGTAATTGCTGTTAAACGTGTTGCATAAATTATTTAAAGGAGAAAACTGCAAAAATAACAACTATGAGGTGAGTAATGTGATTCTTGTATTTAACTAAAATATTATCTTATACAACAAGCTTATTGAAATATTTAACTTAAAATCTTAAACATTGTAGCTCCTCGGAAAGGTCGTCTCATCCCTCCCGTGCCCAAGTAGAGTATCTAGTCGACTATCTTAGCAAACATCCTAGCTTAGCCAAGGGTTTTTCAAAAGTCCCGAGCGCTAGAGACGAAGCTAGAAAAACATGGGAGGAGTTGACTATCAAATTAAATAGCTTGGGAGGCTGCACTAAAACATGGAAACAGTGGACAAAGGTAGGCAATAGGCATATAGAAAACTATTCATCTTATACCGTGTAGGTATCTGGCTTACCTATATATTATTAATAAACTTTTAATTTTGCTTTAGTATTGGTCTGACAAAAAGAGTGCCGTGAAGAAAAAAGCTGCCCTAAGATACCGGGCACGCAATAAGACTGGTGGTGGATGTGAATCGGTGGTGGAGCTTTCAGAGGTGGAGGAGAAAATACTCACATTAATGGGCGGGGAAGGTTTTGCAATTGGTGATAGGCATTTGGAAATTAATCCATTTGAAGTAAGCTATTGTTATCGATTTTGTTGATCCGATACATGTATGTATGTAAAATATAATTATTCAATGTCATGTTCTTTTTTTAGGAAATCCCCGTCCTTACTGATGCCAACGAAAGCCCCACATTGCCGACTTCATCTATGATAAATGAAACCACAACTATTGTAAGTAAATACCTAGTGTATTAATAAAATATTACTTAATAATAAACAACTTATTAGTAAATGTTTCTTATATTGTTCTAGGAATACCAAGTCTTGGATGAGACTGCTATAAATACGGAAAATGTTAGTATGGCAGATACTGAGGTATATATTAATAAGATATTATGAAAATGGTACTTTTTTATTGATTCCAGTATTTGAAATACTATGTTTTTTTTTTCAGAGACCTCAACTAATTCAGCAATATGTTAACTGTATCCCGAATCCCGAACCTTCCCCTGCTCATACACCACCGAGAGCGGAGGTAACGAGCCCTCTGCAAGCAGTTACCCCCTCTGGCTCAGGCAACTTTCCTGCTCGACGTCAATTATTGAACGTCGCGGGTCCATCACCACGTCGTACTACAAGTAATTATGAGATTTATGAATTGATTTACAATATTTATAATCCATACTAATATTATAAATGCGAAAGTAACTCTGTCTGTCTGTCTGTTACTCAATCACGCCTTAACTACTGAACCAATTTGCATGAAATTTGGTATAGAGATATTTTGATACCCGAGAAAGGACATAGGATAGGTTTTATCCCGGAAATCCTACGGGAACGGGTTTTTCTTTGAAAACGCGGGCGAAGCCGCGGGCGGAAAGCTAGTCAACAATAAAAATTTGGAAATACATACAAATAAAACTAAATAATACTTGATAATGAATTAAGGAAATAATAATAACATCAGAAGACTTGTCAAAAATGCGTCACCGCGACCGGTGGAAATAATAATAAATTAATATTTATTTTACGTTTCAGGGTCATCGAGTCGTCCACAACAACGGCAAAGAAGACGATCACCTCCATCACAAAGGCGGCAATCTCAATTAACAACCTTTACTGAAAGGTTTCTTAGCTTGGAAGAGCAACGGATTGAGATTGACCGTCGCTACTGTGAGTTACAGGAGGTGATGGTCAACTCACAAAGGGAGACCAACAGAATGACAGCAGAGGGCCTGATTGCCGTCGGGGAAGGTCTTAAATTATTAGCTGAAAATTTAAAAAAATAAAATACTTTTATACTTAAATACATTTATTAGTTCTTAACTTATTTTAGTAGTAAAAAATTATCTGTGGTTTTACTTATAGTTTCATAATTTACTAACATTAGTTTATAAGCCCTAATTGAGTTACTAACACCTATGAATATAATTTTCCGGAATAAATAATTTGCATTGATTTTTGATTGAATTAATTACAATTACCGCGTGTTCCTTGCCCTCCATAATTCATTTATCAATCTTTGTCTACATAGCTGACCAAGTGCAGTTTCATTAGGTACATCCTCATTTGAAGCTACACTTTGTCTGGTCCTATGAAAACCAGCCTCAACCTCTAGCTCTGAATTGAATATGGCTGGAGCTGGCAGGCCGGCACGATTACAAATATTGTGAAGCACGCAACATGCTATTACAATCTTCGAAACCGTGTCGGGGTCATAATGTAGGACTCTATGTGCTAATAGGCATCTAAATCTGGCTTTAAGGACCCCAATTGTTCTTTCTACGGTGTTTCTTGCAGTAGCATGCAGCTAGTTATAGTGATGTTCTGGTGTTCCCTCGTCTGCATTTGGAACTGGCACCATTAGGTACTGACGCTGCGGATACCCAGAATCACCTGTAACAATGAATATTGTTAAAAAATAAAATGTTTTGTCATCAACAATTATATTTTTATTAGGAGTTAGGAGTTTTCAATGATTTCGCCTGCTCTCCAATTTTTATGAATTCCGTGAACTTCGGTAATAAAGCCTAAATTACTCAGAAATAAAGTAGTTTTTTTAATGATGAAAGAATTTTTGAAGGAATTAATCCAGTAGTTTTTGAGTTAAATATTTACAAACAAACAAAGATTCGTCTTTATAATTAATTAGCTAAGAGGTAACTCACCTAACAAGTACACAGATTCGCCTGTTTGTACTAATTGTTCGAGGTGGTCCCGAATGATGCAATTATTAAAAATAAGGCTGTCGTGAGTCGCTCCGCCATATGTTGCATCTACATGTATTATGTTCAAATCTGCATCTGTGAACTGCAAAAAGAATTATTTTACAACTATTTTTATGTGGCTGTTCTAATGAATGTTAAAAAAAATATAGGTACTAGCAGCGTCTTGTGATTTATACTGCTTCGTTAATGATCCTATGGAATTGGTCCAAATTTCATTAAATCGATTTTCTGTGGTTCAAGTGCGAAAGCGTATACAGACATTATTATACAGTAGCACCTCTATAAGTCGAATATCAAGGGAGACGCCAAAAAATTCGAGTTATAGAGTTTTCAACTTATGGAGGATTTCGACTTAGGCTGATTTTGATTCGACATAAAGAGTTTGAGGTTTATTCTTATAAATTTTGAGTTACAGAGGTAAAATAAATTAAAATTCAACTTGCAGAGGTCACAAACATGTTTTTATTTATTAGAAATCAACATTATTTCAAATCATTTTAAAATAAAAAATATGGCATTAAAAAAGTCAGTATTTTTTTTGCTTTAGATAATTTGGTTGTTCTCTTGCATTTTATAATCTATAAAGAGCAGAAAATTCTTCTTTTTCAAATATACTGGTTTGCTTTATAAAATTTCGTAAGGTATTCAATGCGGTTCTTGCCTCTTTGATGGAAACCCATGGAGCGCATGTACTATTCACGTCTTCTATGTCATCTTAATCATTAGTATCGGTTTTCTGAGCTACTGAATCGATAATTTCGTCATCAGATACCTACTTAATGCAAACACGTGTTTACGTGAGTCATAAATTTATTATCGCATACTCCTAAAATGTTTTCTAAGAAACAATTATAGTGTACTGCACTGTCGGCAAGTTGTTAAAGTCCAAATGATCAAGTTGTAAAGATTGTAAAATAAAATGTTGCCATGTTCGAGATACAGAGGTCAAATTTAATTTTTCGAGTTATAGAGTGAAAATATGTACCAAAATGGCTTGGAGGGACTCGGTGATTATTTCGACTAACAGAGGGCCAAGATTTCAAGTTACGGAGGTTTTCGGGTTTGAAGGGAAGGGAACAAGACATTTTTTCGAGATTTGGAGGTTTTTGACTTATCGAGGTTCGACTTAACGAGGTGCTACTGTATCAGGCTTACCATTTGTACATTTCTTGCATGATATCCTTTGCGACAGTAGTATCGTTCTTCATGGCAAGTTGGTCTCACCATTGTCACAAAAGTCCCATCTACACATCCTATTACCCCAGGAATACTGAATTTCTCATAGAATCTGCAATAAGAAATAAAAAAATCATTAAATATTTTTCATTAACATGATAGGTTTATTTAGGTAGGTACACAAACCTTGTTTTGAGTCTCAGTCTTTCTTCAGAATTTTGGGGAAATCTTATGTATTTTTTTACTATACTTGGATGGCTTAGGGCTTCTATGACCTCGTGGATACTACGAGATGCTGATGGCTGCGACACAAACGAATTTATGTGTTTTCCATATATCCTTTGATAGCTCCCAGTCGCAAAGAAAGAAAGTGCACATAACAACTGAAAAAAATTAATGAAATTTCTTGAAACTATCAAAATAAAAGGTACTTAATCTGATAAGGAAACCATCCATAATTAAAGTCGGTTAATAACTCAAAACGTTTTTAAAGAAACCGTAAGGGAGAGAAACTTTGGACTTTAACATAGGGTACCTACCACTTGAAAGGGTGACATCATAAAAAATAATCGGGGATTAGATGACGTTATCGTTAGTGGTTCTATGTTCTATGCGAGGAAGTTATGTTACCTACCTACATAATGGAATGTTTTACAGAGTTATGGGAAAGTTATCCCAATATTCACACGGGATCGGGACTTCCGCAGATGAAATCACGGGACCGATGACTATTGTAACAGTAACTTTTCATGACATTATGAATACACATATAAAGCACTTAGATACATACCTTGACTCTAGCAGTTAATCCTCTTCGTCGACGTTGAGGTTTTTTAACTAAAACTTTAATGTCTTCCATCACTTGAGAAACTAGTTCTTCCGATAAACGGTAGCATTCAACAAAATTTTTATTTCGATTAATAATTTGCATTTCCCGAATGCTGGTACTTTGCCGGCGACTTTCTATTATATCCACAGCATTAGCTTCTCGTATTATAGCACTTAATATAAAATAACGCGCCATTTTAGTAAAAAAATATATAAAATTTGTATCAAATTTGTTCCACAACCACTAACTCACTCACGAACTCGGCACCTAATAGGCGAGTGAATTGCTGACAGGTGAATTCGTATTTGTAAATACTCGAACTCGACGTTCGAGGTGTAAAATTACCTTACAGAATGCCGAATTCATACTATAAACGTCAAAATCACAGACATGTATATTTAAGTAGACAACGCAAGTACCGCGATCTGTATGAAAACCAAGCGTGTCATATTTTTTGTACTGACCTTGACGCGTTATGACGTCACGAGCGCTTTTTAGTGATGTTAATTTCATTTTACGCTAAATCGATTAGGCCGCCACTCGCGCGGCGATTCTAGTATCGTCCTATCCCATCGAAGTAAATCGAAAGAAATCAGATCAAACTAGATCTATGTCTAAGAGGTAGTCAAATAAATGAATCGTAATCGATTACTAAATCGATTCAAGACAGAAAAATGATAATTACCATAGACAGAGGGATGATAAAATAAAGTTATAAACCTTTTAATATTCTAACAAGTAAACTAATGTGTTTTAGCTTTTTCTTACATATGCCCATTGAGTTACCATGTACTACGTACTAGAGAGGCCATCGAAAGAAAGTAATGAAACTGTCAATCAATCAATCTTTATGTCCCGTTGCATCGATCCATTTTCCTTTTATGTTCGGGTTACTTGGAAAACTGAAAAAACAAACATAGTCTAAGCAATAAGGAGTTTTCTTAAAAAACTCCCAAGATGACACTTTATAACTAATGGCGTCCATGTCATAATATTTATTTTTAGTACCTTTGTATTAAAATACTTAAAAGTTCTAGGTCAAGTCGTATTAAATGACAAAAAAAATCTATGCCTTTTTTTCTGAAAAATTGCTCCTTCAAATTATCATTTTTCTGTTCGATTATAAAATCGATTAGAATCGAGAACTGTTGCATCAAATGAACATCACTAACCACAAAATTGGACAGAAAAATGAGAACAGAAAAATGAGAAGACGCTATTCATTGCTTGTTATCATACGACGCGATCTTTACCGTGCCAAGTAAAAGCCGCAATGTATTCCGAATCATTTCGTATGATTTGGTATCCGTGTTTGTCACGATCGTTTTCCACAGATATTCTTTATTTGATTTTAAAATAAATAGTGCATATTCTGATTAGAAAATTACTTACCGGTGGAAGGAAACATCTATGCTAACTCGGCCACTCACAGCTGTGGAGTTTCTACAGTTTATAACGGCGCAATTCGGCATTTTACTTTATTCAGCTTCACGTCTTTCCTTGGCGAACTGCAAGCGCGGACTGAGTGTAGGCCAGCGTCAAGTAAGTTTCATAAACTTAGTTTGGACACGGGAAGTACATACACTCGCTTAGTCTATCTTGATACATGTCTGTGGTCAAAATACTCACTTAGCACAGTTCGCCTCGTCGCCGCTCTCGACGATGTGGCGCCACTAGTACTGTCGAGTTTTACAGAATACGAAATCGAAAACTCACCGCGGATTCCGCGTTCGAGTTTTTATAATAACCTTACAGAATAGCACTGCAGATTCCATTGGCGCAACGTAATATTAAGTTTTCATTTTATATTCAATTAGCTTTATAGTTATTAATTGTTAAGACTTGCATCGAGCAAGACGTATTGTAATAAGTTTATATTAAAGTATTTCTAAGTGAATTCGTAGTTTTTTTTGGGGCCTCCGGCTGTCTGAAACATAATTTGTGTAATTGTTTATTTATTCTGAATCTTTAAGTTTATTGATTTTTATCCTTTACATAAGCTGTATTTAATAAAAAATGTTTAAAACTCGAATTTTCGAAATTTTTGATTTATAAGTTCTATGTAACGTTTTATAATTAAGTTATGGTATAATTAAATGTAGATTTCACTTTTGTACAGCTTAGACATTTTTCTGTATGGATACAGTGCCTTTCGATTTGAAGTTGGATAACATTTCATTTTATAGGTACTATTATAAAATTAAGAGCATGAAAGAAAAAAAAAAGCATTTCTTCATAATGCTATTGTTACCACAAAAAATATTTTCTTAATCGCAAATTTTAAGAGAAAATAAATTAAAATTAAAATTGATGTGGCGACGTTATACATACAGACGTTAGAACAAAGTCCACCATAAGAATGACGTCATTTAGGAATAAGACGATTTTTAAACATTAATAAAAACCTAAATATTTTCAAAAAGTAAAAATTACTGTTAGTTTTTATCTAGTTTTAATTAAAATAAAAATAAAAACAAGTAGCAAAAAATTTTGAAATGTTGTAATTTTGGAGCACCCTGTAAAGTCTGTATTTGTATGAACATAAGTGGAGATCGCGTCCACTTATTTTCATGCGTAAACGATGATATTCATACTCAACAGGTAACTTGGATTAACAAATAGGATAGGTTATATCCCGTAAATCCCACGGGAACGGGAACTATTTATTTATTGCACGCCTCATAAGCGAAGCGTTGAGGTGGGTACTACTGTCACTTCGCGCAAAACATCTGATTTTTCAAACTTAAAATGTCTTTATGTATCATACATTGCACTTGTAAGATAATAAATACACACACATATTAAGAAAAAAACACTATTTTTAACATTCATGATATTTTTGATGTCATTTTTGTTATTTAAACTAGTTAAAAAACAGTTTAAAAAAGTTCTGTCTTGGACGTCCGTGTGTCTGTATGTGCGGAGGATTTTCTTGTTAACACGATAGCGACCGAAATACTTTACTAATCGAGTCTTTTTTTTTCTCTTACGCTTGAGTATGCTCAGGAATAGAACCCTTTCATTTTTCAGGGTCTCTGATTCGATGTGGTTTAATTGTTATTAAATAAACAAAAATAATAATTAATAAATAATTATTAAAAAAAAATTATGAGGCGTGCACTTTTGGATTTTCCAAACTTTTTTCGTTTATTTCTATCTGAATAACCTATCAAAAGTAACATTCAATTGTGTAAATTTTATTTATTACGGATTCAACATCAAACAACTCTACGGTAAGTATCAAGGTGCGTATTAACTATAGAGCTATTATTTATTACCTTACCTATATGTTATAGCTAATTACTGCTGGGCGCTGCAGCTGGCTGCGATTTCGTCCATGTATCTACTGAAAGGTTTCATGACATAATATGAGCACAGGGGAATAAAATAAAAAGACCAGTATGTACATCCAAAAATATTTATTTCAATGATTACAAATTATCCTTAATCTAATTTTGAAAATCTAACACTGAATTAGATTCCTTACAATATTATTCAAATTAATAACAAAATAACGTATTTTACGACAAATTAATATTGAACTAATTATGTAGTTAAAACACGAAAGCGCATTACCTTATTATACCAGCTGCATTAACCAAAAATTTTATATGATAATAAGTATAATATTTTCAACTGATATCAAAATGTACGAAAAATAGTACTTAATAAGTAATTGAACTGAGAACATAATTTAATATTCACACAAAGCTGTATTGTTTCGATATACGTTGTTTTTATTGTAAACTGCATTACATATTTTGATAAAAAAATACTGTAAAACAACAGATGATGAAATTTTCAAAATGAAAAAAAAAATACAAATTTGCCGCGCAATCGACATTTGACAGCTCTACGACTGAATGAGGCGGTTAAAAAAGTTTGTATAATATTAATAGAAATAATTATCGAGATTTAAATTGCTCTACACAAGATTTATTTTGTTTGTTTTATTACTATACTTCTTAAAGACACAATTAACTCGTACTCGTAATACGATACCTTGGAGTTGGAGCGAAAATATTGTTTGTAATAATTTGGCTAGGAAAATACAACAAATCAAAAACACTATTTACTATGGAAAAAAAACCAGGAAGGTGAAAAACATATATTTACGATTTCGATGCACTCGACTTTTAGTAAAATAATAGGTAGGTAAAAATATTATTATGGTTTTGATCACAGACATATCTGTGGTTTTGATTTTAGCTACTAGTATCAGAAAGCTGCGTGTTCAATGCACGTCGGGGTCACACAACTGTGGAGGATACAGTAGACAATATACCTAATGAAGTTTTTCATCTTTTTATTTTACTGCAAATACAAAATAAAAATTAAACAATGGTAATGTAAATTCTAAACAAACTACTACCAAAATACAATTAGAACAAAAATCATTTGACTGGTTGATTTCACCCAGAGGCCAGAGGCGGCTCGTGACAAAATTGTATGGGTGTTCACTTGAAATAAAACAACGAAAATACAATAGCGTAGCGGGATAATTTATTACAAAAAAAAATGAGCACCACATTTTATAAATGTCTATAACACTAAAAATTACAAAGTACAGGCTATTTCAAAACGAATTCAATGATTATCAATAATTAGTAAATCACCGAATTTGCATTCGCGAGCGTACCTACGCGTAGGTATCCATAGTGTTTGTTTATACTAAAGGAATGGCAACGTCGCAATTGCTGCTGTCATGCGATGCGGCAACGTTGCGTGAGACTCAAAACGCTACCTGCTACGGTATGAACGATTGTTATAAAAATAAAAGTTATACATATTTGTTGGCGTAAACTATTTTATTCATCATTAATTTTGGAAAATAAATAATGTCAAAATTGATTACAATAAAACGCAGTTTTATTTTATTACATTACAGGTAAATTAGCTTGGAGAAATTTTTGCGTTTGTAGTAGTGTATGGTCAGCAAATAAAAAAAAACAACATTTTATTTTTAGTTTTTATTCAAGTATATAATATTAGTATTATTAATATTTTATTAGTTCCAAACATTACAAGCAGTGCCGATTTTTACTTCAGTGAAGACGTGTATAAATTAGGTGTTCTCCGGCCAAAAATGTAAACCACGGTAAAAGTGAAACTGTTCGAACGGTTCCGAACACTGCTTTGTGTAGCGCATGTCGCGTGACGGTCGGCTGCCGAGTAGGTATACCTACTCGGCAGCCGCGATACACGCGACATGCGCTACACAGACCAAAAAGTTTGAGACGATGTAATAAAAGTTTCACTTTAATAACAAACAATAACAACAATAACAAACAATAACAACAATCAACAAATACAAAATTTAACAATTAAACTACGTAATAATTATAATTTTCGAATGAAATGTGTGCTTTATGTTCTAACGGTACCAAGCGACTGACGCCGGACTGCACGAGGCACCTGCGGACAGCGTAAACTGGTTTATTCTGGTTATGTGCGTGTTTCCACTTTCCACTATCAAGTGACGATTTATTTATTTGTTTTGTTTCGTAATTATTATGGTCAAATATTAATTACGAAACAAATTATTATGAACAAGATATTTTATTGTTTCACGGTATTCGCCTTGTCATTGGCTCAAGGACGTAAAATTGAATGATATATTATTTTTTTTATAAAGTCAAAACCATTTTCTTTAAAAAATAAATCAGAGTATTGCTAGGGATAAGTATAAAATTAAATAGTAATGTTAGGATATCGAAACATTTTTGTATAGGCTAGAACGATATAATGGAAACGCGCTCTAAGATCTGAGTAATATACACACCACTACATATGCAAAAATTTCTCGAGACTAATTTCACTGTACACTATTGTTTTTTTTTATCAAAACATGTATGTATTTGAGTAGTTAGCAGCATATAATATTCTGAATTTCTGATCCATGCCTATTCACTCAAAACTAATAACACTAATGATTTGTAACAGTAAATTATTTCAATAGGTATTTGAACATTTCATAACCAACAAGTAAGAATAATTCGTATACAAGATACAATAACAAATCTAATACACTATTTATTATTTTATTATATTTCATTATGTGAAAATAACCAGGAAGGTGAAAAACATATTTACGAAAACAAAGTAACATAATATGGTTTTGCTATTAGCTATCAGGAAAAAAAATCGTATTGGAACAAAAGAAGGATTGTAACTGAATTAGGTAATTAGGTATGTTTGTTTCTGGGTGCACCGTTTTCGACGACGCGACGGCCGACGCGTGACGTAAACAGAGTAGGTACCTACTTTGCTAAAACAAACTAAGTAATAAAATTGTGTGTCTGTCTGAAAATTCGCTAAAGCATATTTTACCAATGTTTGCAAGTTTGTGATTACTTTGATAGTTTATCGATTTATAATAATTGTATACTTATATCATTGTTTAAAAATATTCAAACACAATATGATATAGGTACTGATTTATCACTGGTTTCAGTGATGAACTGATGAGTCAATGTTAGCCACAATACTAATCACTTTCGTCATACATGTGTATGAACTATGATTGATGTGATTTGCAATGTGGTGAAATTTCATAAAAATCACGGGCCAATTTTTTGTTTTGAATCCCACCGAAAATACATATACATATTACTAATTGCGTTATTAGAATAATTAATTACTATACCCACGATCAATTATTACAATTTACAATATAGTCTCAAATGCATACTAGAGAAATATTGCAATTTGAATCAAAAAATGCATAGCATACAAAAATAAATTCACAACACAAGAAATTCCGCGCGCAAATCATAGCGCGTGTCAATGAAATCAAGAATGTAATTTTATATCAAGCCGACGACGACGCCGAACTAAAGTACCTACAGTACCATTTACCTTCAGTGTACAATACAGTTTACAGACCTACGACGGACGAACAATAATGAGTAATAAATTGTTTACAAAAAAAAACATAGTTTCTAAGGTCATTAGTTTTATTTTATTTTATTGTTATTTTCTTTGAACGATTGGAAATGAAATTACTCAATTATTACACATAGAACTTTGATTTATTAGAATTATGCGAATTATGTATAAGATAACGAACGCGAATGCACGACATCTAGCGCGTCAATGTCTAAACATCGCCATTCGTTTAGACATTGACGCGCTAGATGTCGTGCTTTATGTCGTGTTTCGCTTGGCAAAAGTCACGCACACTACTGTAGAAGTGTCAAATTTTGCCGGTATTTCACTGTTGTTTTTCTAAGTAAATAATGTAAGTTATTGATTAAAAAGGTCGAACGCGGACACATTTCATTGTAGAGAAGTGATAAAATGATTAGTTTTAAAGAAATAGTGTCTGTGTTAAATGTTTAGTCGTCATCAAAAATGTATGGAGGGACGGTCGGAACATCCACCTTAAACAAGAATTATTTCATATAGGTTTTCTATTCAAGAACTGCTCTTACCAATTCAAGATCCTTGGCATCTTGTGGATGTGGATAACCTGAGCATGATGGTTGATCAGTAGTATTTGATATGTCAATTAAGGCAAATTGAGATGGATGGTCTGCCTGAAAGAGATAAAAATGTTACTTATAACATTGGATATGGTCCCAAGTAATAATAAATAGATTGCTACAGAAACATGGACTCAATGTTTGGTAAATTGTAAAACTTTTAGTATTTTTTTTATTAAAAGCATTTATTGAACAAACATAGTGTATTATACTTATGGATAGTGTAGCTTTCCAACAACGAAAGAATTAAAAAAATTGGACCAGTACAACAGTAGGACAACTAAAAAAATAACTCAGTAGGTTTTAAGTACCAGTCATCACACCACTTGTCTCATGACACTCTAGGTCTCTAGAGCATATCAGTCAAAAAAGATATTGTGAAGCTTAAGTAAATGAATCCTTAGACACTATCGGAAATTTAAGAACAATTATAATCTTTTTTCCATTAAAATAATATCCTGGTTTTATTATATCGTAATATTGTCTTAATTCTAACTCTAAAATTCTATCCTTACCATATATAGTATTTAATTTTATTAATATATCCTTTAACACATTTGAACTTAACATAGAATGATGTGTTGAGGACGTACGAATGAAAGCTAATGTATTTTCAATTCTAACCAATTCTTGCAATATATCATCTACATTTTCTGTCATTATGCTAAGGATTTGGGCAAATTTAGCATATTTTATCAAACGGGATATTTGTATCCTGGAATCAGATAAATTTAAAGTCAATAACGTTCAAGATAGAATTCGAGGACAACCACTGAAAATAAGTAATATCGACTTAAATGAAATACACTTCAACCACAGCCCTGAAAATCATGTAAAGTTGAATTCAATAAATTTGGAAGATCTGCATAAGATTCATACTAAGGTACTGATGCAAGCACCGATTGAACTAGAAAAGAATACATCGACGATATACCATACCACTGTCCCAATTTATACATTCCTTTTGGGCACTTTGCTACTTTTCGCAACTTACAAAGTAATCCGTTATAAGAACGTTACGTGCTGGAAGAATCAAGACGACCCTAATACAAAGACGGAAGATCAAGACAGTCAAAATTGTACCGAATCTTCGCCAGGACCACAGTTTCCAGCAACATTTTATCACACCGTGCTCAAATAGTTGCTGGTCTTCGGGGGGAGGAGTTACGCCAACGGATCCCCAAGACATTGCTGCGTCGACGTTTCTCACGGGAACGTATTGTACGGACGTAGCAGCTAGGCTATTCTGTAAAAAACGCGCCCGAACTCGCATCTCACCTGAGTGAGTCGACTCACTTCACTTTCGAACGTTCGAGTTTTTGGTTTCGCATTCTGTAAACATCCGCTCGGCAGAGGCGAAGCGAAGTGAGTCTCACTTCGAAACTCACTTGCCTAGTGAAGGGATCTTATAGATTTGAATTTATCGACATTGTTACCTTTTGTACACATTTTGTACCTAATTTTAAAGTGTTTCGTGTTGCATTCTTTCTAAAAGTTATGTTGGAGTTTTGGCTGCATATTACATTCGATGTCCCCGAATTTCATTATTTTGTGTTGTTTAATCGATAGCTGGTAGTGGATTTTCTTAACAAACTGCTTTTCTTTTCCATCAAAAATGCGTAGTTTTTGTGAAAATCGAAATTGAAAATGATATTTTTTAAGGTTATTTTTGTACTAAAAACGCAACTTAAAGTAAAATCTTAAGCCATTATAGTATCAAAATGTCTAATTATCACACTCACACGCATTATTTTTAAATATATTTACGTACCTATTACTTTATTTACATATTACAATTTATTTTGTCAAAATAGTATTTTAACAATTTAGTATAGCCAAAAATCGTTCCATATTTTGTATTCACAACAAGCCACAGATAACACAGATTAGTTAATATGACGCAGATCACAGATTAGCAATACAAATATACTAGCTTATCATAGAGTATAAATGATACATTTTAATTTTTAATGTTTTTTTTATAGCTCACTTGCTTCAGTTTTAAAAATCGATTAACTTTTACTTTTAGTATTCAAATAGGTAGCGAGGAGCGAAGCGACGAGCGTGTTAGGTTAACTGTTGAACTGCCGCACGAGCCGAGCGAGCGAAGCGAGCGTGCCGCGGCAGCGGCCGGCGAGTGCCAGAAGCGACTTTAGGGCGATTCCCACTCAAACAAAAAAAAACTACGTAGGTTTAAACAACCTGTTTGTATTTTATTTATGTATCGTAAAATTTTTGTTATTATCAAATGCTATCTAAATTAAAATTACGAAGTGTCTAGTCGTCCGCTAAACGGATGAATAAAATAAATTAGTCGTCCGATTACCGGATGAATAAAATAATTTAATCGTCCGATTATTCGGATTACTAGATAACCTTTTAACACTAAAGCTAGTTGGGTTGGACTAAAGCAAAGGGGGCTCAGGACTTAGAAAATTTTTGATGGAGTTGGTGTCATTATAACACCTATTTATTATTGTTTTATCGTAAAGATTACGCTAATATAAGCATGTTTTATAGGAACAACTTTTCTCTAAAATCAAAAATGGCCGAGATATTCGCCCTCAATTCGTTAGGTTAGGTTTAGGTTAGGTTAGGTTAGGTTTCTTAAAAAAAAAACTACACAGAAATAGGAGCCCCGCGAAGCGGGGCTCCGTCGACGCGCAAAAAAAATCAAGTTTAGGTTAGGTTAGCCGTTAGGTTAGGTTAGGTTAGGTTTCTTAAAAAAAAAACTACACAGAAACAGGAGCCCCGCGAAGCGGGGCTCCGTCGACGCGCAAAAAAAAATCAAGTTTAGGTTAGGTTAGCCGTTAGGTTAGGTTAGGTTAGGTTTCTTAAAAAAAAAACTACACAGAAATAGGAGCCCCGCGAAGCGGGGCTCCGTCGACGCGCAAAAAAAATCAAATACCTACGTGTGCCCTCCTCCCCCCTCTCCTCCCCCCACAAAAAACCTATAATACGTGCGGCAGTTCTCTAAAGAATTATTATTTTATTCATCCGGTAATCGGACAACTAATTTATTTTATTCATCCGTTTAGCGGACGACTAGCGCTGTCCTTAAAATTATTTTTGACAAATTCATTTTAAAAATCACTTTCGAATTATATTTATTATCTACAATTGTGAACGCGCCATATAACATTTATTATCTATAATGGCATGTCGTAAATACGTGGTAAATACAAACTTACATTTTCCAGGTAATATAATTTAAGAAATTGTTATAAATAAATTAATAATACGGCATTATATTTAAAAATATTGCCTGTGTGCGAGATTACTAGAAGTTTTAATACGACAATGGTATAAAAGTGTCGTTTTTAGTACAAAAATAACCTTAAAAAAAATAATTTTCATTTTCGATTTTCACAAAAACTACGCATTTTTGTTGGAAAAGAAAAGCAGTTTGTTAAGAAAATCCACTACCAGCTATCGATTAAACAGCACAAAATAATGAAATTCGGGGACATCGAATCAAATATTTAACCGGAGTTTTAGTTAATGTTTCAGTTTGGCTTTATTAAGTTGTTGTGTAATTGCTGTTAAACGTGTTGCATAAATTATTTAAAGGAGAAAACTGCAAAAATAACAACTATGAGGTGAGTAATGTGATTCTTGTATTTAACTAAAATATTATCTTATACAACAAGCTTATTGAAATATTTAACTTAAAATCTTAAACATTGTAGCTCCTCGGAAAGGTCGTCTCATCCCTCCCGTGCCCAAGTAGAGTATCTAGTCGACTATCTTAGCAAACATCCTAGCTTAGCCAAGGGTTTTTCAAAAGTCCCGAGCGCTAGAGACGAAGCTAGAAAAACATGGGAGGAGTTGACTATCAAATTAAATAGCTTGGGAGGCTGCACTAAAACATGGAAACAGTGGACAAAGGTAGGCAATAGGCATATAGAAAACTATTCATCTTATACCGTGTAGGTATCTGGCTTACCTATATATTATTAATAAACTTTTAATTTTGCTTTAGTATTGGTCTGACAAAAAGAGTGCCGTGAAGAAAAAAGCTGCCCTAAGATACCGGGCACGCAATAAGACTGGTGGTGGATGTGAATCGGTGGTGGAGCTTTCAGAGGTGGAGGAGAAAATACTCACATTAATGGGCGGGGAAGGTTTTGCAATTGGTGATAGGCATTTGGAAATTAATCCATTTGAAGTAAGCTATTGTTATCGATTTTGTTGATCCGATACATGTATGTATGTAAAATATAATTATTCAATGTCATGTTCTTTTTTTAGGAAATCCCCGTCCTTACTGATGCCAACGAAAGCCCCACATTGCCGACTTCATCTATGATAAATGAAACCACAACTATTGTAAGTAAATACCTAGTGTATTAATAAAATATTACTTAATAATAAACAACTTATTAGTAAATGTTTCTTATATTGTTCTAGGAATACCAAGTCTTGGATGAGACTGCTATAAATACGGAAAATGTTAGTATGGCAGATACTGAGGTATATATTAATAAGATATTATGAAAATGGTACTTTTTTATTGATTCCAGTATTTGAAATACTATGTTTTTTTTTTCAGAGACCTCAACTAATTCAGCAATATGTTAACTGTATCCCGAATCCCGAACCTTCCCCTGCTCATACACCACCGAGAGCGGAGGTAACGAGCCCTCTGCAAGCAGTTACCCCCTCTGGCTCAGGCAACTTTCCTGCTCGACGTCAATTATTGAACGTCGCGGGTCCATCACCACGTCGTACTACAAGTAATTATGAGATTTATGAATTGATTTACAATATTTATAATCCATACTAATATTATAAATGCGAAAGTAACTCTGTCTGTCTGTCTGTTACTCAATCACGCCTTAACTACTGAACCAATTTGCATGAAATTTGGTATAGAGATATTTTGATACCCGAGAAAGGACATAGGATAGGTTTTATCCCGGAAATCCTACGGGAACGGGTTTTTCTTTGAAAACGCGGGCGAAGCCGCGGGCGGAAAGCTAGTCAACAATAAAAATTTGGAAATACATACAAATAAAACTAAATAATACTTGATAATGAATTAAGGAAATAATAATAACATCAGAAGACTTGTCAAAAATGCGTCACCGCGACCGGTGGAAATAATAATAAATTAATATTTATTTTACGTTTCAGGGTCATCGAGTCGTCCACAACAACGGCAAAGAAGACGATCACCTCCATCACAAAGGCGGCAATCTCAATTAACAACCTTTACTGAAAGGTTTCTTAGCTTGGAAGAGCAACGGATTGAGATTGACCGTCGCTACTGTGAGTTACAGGAGGTGATGGTCAACTCACAAAGGGAGACCAACAGAATGACAGCAGAGGGCCTGATTGCCGTCGGGGAAGGTCTTAAATTATTAGCTGAAAATTTAAAAAAATAAAATACTTTTATACTTAAATACATTTATTAGTTCTTAACTTATTTTAGTAGTAAAAAATTATCTGTGGTTTTACTTATAGTTTCATAATTTACTAACATTAGTTTATAAGCCCTAATTGAGTTACTAACACCTATGAATATAATTTTCCGGAATAAATAATTTGCATTGATTTTTGATTGAATTAATTACAATTACCGCGTGTTCCTTGCCCTCCATAATTCATTTATCAATCTTTGTCTACATAGCTGACCAAGTGCAGTTTCATTAGGTACATCCTCATTTGAAGCTACACTTTGTCTGGTCCTATGAAAACCAGCCTCAACCTCTAGCTCTGAATTGAATATGGCTGGAGCTGGCAGGCCGGCACGATTACAAATATTGTGAAGCACGCAACATGCTATTACAATCTTCGAAACCGTGTCGGGGTCATAATGTAGGACTCTATGTGCTAATAGGCATCTAAATCTGGCTTTAAGGACCCCAATTGTTCTTTCTACGGTGTTTCTTGCAGTAGCATGCAGCTAGTTATAGTGATGTTCTGGTGTTCCCTCGTCTGCATTTGGAACTGGCACCATTAGGTACTGACGCTGCGGATACCCAGAATCACCTGTAACAATGAATATTGTTAAAAAATAAAATGTTTTGTCATCAACAATTATATTTTTATTAGGAGTTAGGAGTTTTCAATGATTTCGCCTGCTCTCCAATTTTTATGAATTCCGTGAACTTCGGTAATAAAGCCTAAATTACTCAGAAATAAAGTAGTTTTTTTAATGATGAAAGAATTTTTGAAGGAATTAATCCAGTAGTTTTTGAGTTAAATATTTACAAACAAACAAAGATTCGTCTTTATAATTAATTAGCTAAGAGGTAACTCACCTAACAAGTACACAGATTCGCCTGTTTGTACTAATTGTTCGAGGTGGTCCCGAATGATGCAATTATTAAAAATAAGGCTGTCGTGAGTCGCTCCGCCATATGTTGCATCTACATGTATTATGTTCAAATCTGCATCTGTGAACTGCAAAAAGAATTATTTTACAACTATTTTTATGTGGCTGTTCTAATGAATGTTAAAAAAAATATAGGTACTAGCAGCGTCTTGTGATTTATACTGCTTCGTTAATGATCCTATGGAATTGGTCCAAATTTCATTAAATCGATTTTCTGTGGTTCAAGTGCGAAAGCGTATACAGACATTATTATATCAGGCTTACCATTTGTACATTTCTTGCATGATATCCTTTGCGACAGTAGTATCGTTCTTCATGGCAAGTTGGTCTCACCATTGTCACAAAAGTCCCATCTACACATCCTATTACCCCAGGAATACTGAATTTCTCATAGAATCTGCAATAAGAAATAAAAAAATCATTAAATATTTTTCATTAACATGATAGGTTTATTTAGGTAGGTACACAAACCTTGTTTTGAGTCTCAGTCTTTCTTCAGAATTTTGGGGAAATCTTATGTATTTTTTTACTATACTTGGATGGCTTAGGGCTTCTATGACCTCGTGGATACTACGAGATGCTGATGGCTGCGACACAAACGAATTTATGTGTTTTCCACATATCCTTTGATAGCTCCCAGTCGCAAAGAAAGAAAGTGCACATAACAACTGAAAAAAATTAATGAAATTTCTTGAAACTATCAAAATAAAAGGTACTTAATCTGATAAGGAAACCATCCATAATTAAAGTCGGTTAATAACTCAAAACGTTTTTAAAGAAACCGTAAGGGAGAGAAACTTTGGACTTTAACATAGGGTACCTACCACTTGAAAGGGTGACATCATAAAAAATAATCGGGGATTAGATGACGTTATCGTTAGTGGTTCTATGTTCTATGCGAGGAAGTTATGTTACCTACCTACATAATGGAATGTTTTACAGAGTTATGGGAAAGTTATCCCAATATTCACACGGGATCGGGACTTCCGCAGATGAAATCACGGGACCGATGACTATTGTAACAGTAACTTTTCATGACATTATGAATACACATATAAAGCACTTAGATACATACCTTGACTCTAGCAGTTAATCCTCTTCGTCGACGTTGAGGTTTTTTAACTAAAACTTTAATGTCTTCCATCACTTGAGAAACTAGTTCTTCCGATAAACGGTAGCATTCAACAAAATTTTTATTTCGATTAATAATTTGCATTTCCCGAATGCTGGTACTTTGCCGGCGACTTTCTATTATATCCACAGCATTAGCTTCTCGTATTATAGCACTTAATATAAAATAACGCGCCATTTTAGTAAAAAAATATATAAAATTTGTATCAAATTTGTTCCACAACCACTAACTCACTCACGAACTCGGCACCTAATAGGCGAGTGAATTGCTGACAGGTGAATTCGTATTTGTAAATACTCGAACTCGACGTTCGAGGTGTAAAATTACCTTACAGAATGCCGAATTCATACTATAAACGTCAAAATCACAGACATGTATATTTAAGTAGACAACGCAAGTACCGCGATCTGTATGAAAACCAAGCGTGTCATATTTTTTGTACTGACCTTGACGCGTTATGACGTCACGAGCGCTTTTTAGTGATGTTAATTTCATTTTACGCTAAATCGATTAGGCCGCCACTCGCGCGGCGATTCTAGTATCGTCCTATCCCATCGAAGTAAATCGAAAGAAATCAGATCAAACTAGATCTATGTCTAAGAGGTAGTCAAATAAATGAATCGTAATCGATTACTAAATCGATTCAAGACAGAAAAATGATAATTACCATAGACAGAGGGATGATAAAATAAAGTTATAAACCTTTTAATATTCTAACAAGTAAACTAATGTGTTTTAGCTTTTTCTTACATATGCCCATTGAGTTACCATGTACTACGTACTAGAGAGGCCATCGAAAGAAAGTAATGAAACTGTCAATCAATCAATCTTTATGTCCCGTTGCATCGATCCATTTTCCTTTTATGTTCGGGTTACTTGGAAAACTGAAAAAACAAACATAGTCTAAGCAATAAGGAGTTTTCTTAAAAAACTCCCAAGATGACACTTTATAACTAATGGCGTCCATGTCATAATATTTATTTTTAGTACCTTTGTATTAAAATACTTAAAAGTTCTAGGTCAAGTCGTATTAAATGACAAAAAAAATCTATGCCTTTTTTTCTGAAAAATTGCTCCTTCAAATTATCATTTTTCTGTTCGATTATAAAATCGATTAGAATCGAGAACTGTTGCATCAAATGAACATCACTAACCACAAAATTGGACAGAAAAATGAGAACAGAAAAATGAGAAGACGCTATTCATTGCTTGTTATCATACGACGCGATCTTTACCGTGCCAAGTAAAAGCCGCAATGTATTCCGAATCATTTCGTATGATTTGGTATCCGTGTTTGTCACGATCGTTTTCCACAGATATTCTTTATTTGATTTTAAAATAAATAGTGCATATTCTGATTAGAAAATTACTTACCGGTGGAAGGAAACATCTATGCTAACTCGGCCACTCACCGCTGTGGAGTTTCTACAGTTTATAACGGCGCAATTCGGCATTTTACTTTATTCAGCTTCACGTCTTTCCTTGGCGAACTGCAAGCGCGGACTGAGTGTAGGCCAGCGTCAAGTAAGTTTCATAAACTTAGTTTGGACACGGGAAGTACATACACTCGCTTAGTCTATCTTGATACATGTCTGTGGTCAAAATACTCACTTAGCACAGTTCGCCTCGTCGCCGCTCTCGACGATGTGGCGCCACTAGTACTGTCGAGTTTTACAGAATACGAAATCGAAAACTCACCGCGGATTCCGCGTTCGAGTTTTTATAATAACCTTACAGAATAGCACTGCAGATTCCATTGGCGCAACGTAATTTTAAGTTTTCATTTTATATTCAATTAGCTTTATAGTTATTAATTGTTAAGACTTGCATCGAGCAAGACGTATTGTAATAAGTTTATATTAAAGTATTTCTAAGTGAATTCGTAGTTTTTTTTGGGGCCTCCGGCTGTCTGAAACATAATTTGTGTAATTGTTTATTTATTCTGAATCTTTAAGTTTATTGATTTTTATCCTTTACATAAGCTGTATTTAATAAAAAATGTTTAAAACTCGAATTTTCGAAATTTTTGATTTATAAGTTCTATGTAACGTTTTATAATTAAGTTATGGTATAATTAAATGTAGATTTCACTTTTGTACAGCTTAGACATTTTTCTGTATGGATACAGTGCCTTTCGATTTGAAGTTGGATAACATTTCATTTTATAGGTACTATTATAAAATTAAGAGCATGAAAGAAAAAAAAAAGCATTTCTTCATAATGCTATTGTTACCACAAAAAATATTTTCTTAATCGCAAATTTTAAGAGAAAATAAATTAAAATTAAAATTGATGTGGCGACGTTATACATACAGACGTTAGAACAAAGTCCACCATAAGAATGACGTCATTTAGGAATAAGACGATTTTTAAACATTAATAAAAACCTAAATATTTTCAAAAAGTAAAAATTACTGTTAGTTTTTATCTAGTTTTAATTAAAATAAAAATAAAAACAAGTAGCAAAAAATTTTGAAATGTTGTAATTTTGGAGCACCCTGTAAAGTCTGTATTTGTATGAACATAAGTGGAGATCGCGTCCACTTATTTTCATGCGTAAACGATGATATTCATACTCAACAGGTAACTTGGATTAACAAATAGGATAGGTTATATCCCGTAAATCCCACGGGAACGGGAACTATTTATTTATTGCACGCCTCATAAGCGAAGCGTTGAGGTGGGTACTACTGTCACTTCGCGCAAAACATCTGATTTTTCAAACTTAAAATGTCTTTATGTATCATACATTGCACTTGTAAGATAATAAATACACACACATATTAAGAAAAAAACACTATTTTTAACATTCATGATATTTTTGATGTCATTTTTGTTATTTAAACTAGTTAAAAAACAGTTTAAAAAAGTTCTGTCTTGGACGTCCGTGTGTCTGTATGTGCGGAGGATTTTCTTGTTAACACGATAGCGACCGAAATACTTTACTAATCGAGTCTTTTTTTTTCTCTTACGCTTGAGTATGCTCAGGAATAGAACCCTTTCATTTTTCAGGGTCTGATTCGATGTGGTTTAATTGTTATTAAATAAACAAAAATAATAATTAATAAATAATTATTAAAAAAAAATTATGAGGCGTGCACTTTTGGATTTTCCAAACTTTTTTCGTTTATTTCTATCTGAATAACCTATCAAAAGTAACATTCAATTGTGTAAATTTTATTTATTACGGATTCAACATCAAACAACTCTACGGTAAGTATCAAGGTGCGTATTAACTATAGAGCTATTATTTATTACCTTACCTACCTATATGTTATAGCTAATTACTGCTGGGCGCTGCAGCTGGCTGCGATTTCGTCCATGTATCTACTGAAAGGTTTCATGACATAATATGAGCACAGGGGAATAAAATAAAAAGACCAGTATGTACATCCAAAAATATTTATTTCAATGATTACAAATTATCCTTAATCTAATTTTGAAAATCTAACACTGAATTAGATTCCTTACAATATTATTCAAATTAATAACAAAATAACGTATTTTACGACAAATTAATATTGAACTAATTATGTAGTTAAAACACGAAAGCGCATTACCTTATTATACCAGCTGCATTAACCAAAAATTTTATATGATAATAAGTATAATATTTTCAACTGATATCAAAATGTACGAAAAATAGTACTTAATAAGTAATTGAACTGAGAACATAATTTAATATTCACACAAAGCTGTATTGTTTCGATATACGTTGTTTTTATTGTAAACTGCATTACATATTTTGATAAAAAAATACTGTAAAACAACAGATGATGAAATTTTCAAAATGAAAAAAAAAATACAAATTTGCCGCGCAATCGACATTTGACAGCTCTACGACTGAATGAGGCGGTTAAAAAAGTTTGTATAATATTAATAGAAATAATTATCGAGATTTAAATTGCTCTACACAAGATTTATTTTGTTTGTTTTATTACTATACTTCTTAAAGACACAATTAACTCGTACTCGTAATACGATACCTTGGAGTTGGAGCGAAAATATTGTTTGTAATAATTTGGCTAGGAAAATACAACAAATCAAAAACACTATTTACTATGGAAAAAAAACCAGGAAGGTGAAAAACATATATTTACGATTTCGATGCACTCGACTTTTAGTAAAATAATAGGTAGGTAAAAATATTATTATGGTTTTGATCACAGACATATCTGTGGTTTTGATTTTAGCTACTAGTATCAGAAAGCTGCGTGTTCAATGCACGTCGGGGTCACACAACTGTGGAGGATACAGTAGACAATATACCTAATGAAGTTTTTCATCTTTTTATTTTACTGCAAATACAAAATAAAAATTAAACAATGGTAATGTAAATTCTAAACAAACTACTACCAAAATACAATTAGAACAAAAATCATTTGACTGGTTGATTTCACCCAGAGGCCAGAGGCGGCTCGTGACAAAATTGTATGGGTGTTCACTTGAAATAAAACAACGAAAATACAATAGCGTAGCGGGATAATTTATTACAAAAAAAAATGAGCACCACATTTTATAAATGTCTATAACACTAAAAATTACAAAGTACAGGCTATTTCAAAACGAATTCAATGATTATCAATAATTAGTAAATCACCGAATTTGCATTCGCGAGCGTACCTACGCGTAGGTATCCATAGTGTTTGTTTATACTAAAGGAATGGCAACGTCGCAATTGCTGCTGTCATGCGATGCGGCAACGTTGCGTGAGACTCAAAACGCTACCTGCTACGGTATGAACGATTGTTATAAAAATAAAAGTTATACATATTTGTTGGCGTAAACTATTTTATTCATCATTAATTTTGGAAAATAAATAATGTCAAAATTGATTACAATAAAACGCAGTTTTATTTTATTACATTACAGGTAAATTAGCTTGGAGAAATTTTTGCGTTTGTAGTAGTGTATGGTCAGCAAATAAAAAAAAACAACATTTTATTTTTAGTTTTTATTCAAGTATATAATATTAGTATTATTAATATTTTATTAGTTCCAAACATTACAAGCAGTGCCGATTTTTACTTCAGTGAAGACGTGTATAAATTAGGTGTTCTCCGGCCAAAAATGTAAACCACGGTAAAAGTGAAACTGTTCGAACGGTTCCGAACACTGCTTTGTGTAGCGCATGTCGCGTGACGGTCGGCTGCCGAGTAGGTATACCTACTCGGCAGCCGCGATACACGCGACATGCGCTACACAGACCAAAAAGTTTGAGACGATGTAATAAAAGTTTCACTTTAATAACAAACAATAACAACAATAACAAACAATAACAACAATCAACAAATACAAAATTTAACAATTAAACTACGTAATAATTATAATTTTCGAATGAAATGTGTGCTTTATGTTCTAACGGTACCAAGCGACTGACGCCGGACTGCACGAGGCACCTGCGGACAGCGTAAACTGGTTTATTCTGGTTATGTGCGTGTTTCCACTTTCCACTATCAAGTGACGATTTATTTATTTGTTTTGTTTCGTAATTATTATGGTCAAATATTAATTACGAAACAAATTATTATGAACAAGATATTTTATTGTTTCACGGTATTCGCCTTGTCATTGGCTCAAGGACGTAAAATTGAATGATATATTATTTTTTTTATAAAGTCAAAACCATTTTCTTTAAAACATAAATCAGAGTATTGCTAGGGATAAGTATAAAATTAAATAGTAATGTTAGGATATCGAAACATTTTTGTATAGGCTAGAACGATATAATGGAAACGCGCTCTAAGATCTGAGTAATATACACACCACTACATATGCAAAAATTTCTCGAGACTAATTTCACTGTACACTATTGTTTTTTTTTATCAAAACATGTATGTATTTGAGTAGTTAGCAGCATATAATATTCTGAATTTCTGATCCATGCCTATTCACTCAAAACTAATAACACTAATGATTTGTAACAGTAAATTATTTCAATAGGTATTTGAACATTTCATAACCAACAAGTAAGAATAATTCGTATACAAGATACAATAACAAATCTAATACACTATTTATTATTTTATTATATTTCATTATGTGAAAATAACCAGGAAGGTGAAAAACATATTTACGAAAACAAAGTAACATAATATGGTTTTGCTATTAGCTATCAGGAAAAAAAATCGTATTGGAACAAAAGAAGGATTGTAACTGAATTAGGTAATTAGGTATGTTTGTTTCTGGGTGCACCGTTTTCGACGACGCGACGGCCGACGCGTGACGTAAACAGAGTAGGTACCTACTTTGCTAAAACAAACTAAGTAATAAAATTGTGTGTCTGTCTGAAAATTCGCTAAAGCATATTTTACCAATGTTTGCAAGTTTGTGATTACTTTGATAGTTTATCGATTTATAATAATTGTATACTTATATCATTGTTTAAAAATATTCAAACACAATATGATATAGGTACTGATTTATCACTGGTTTCAGTGATGAACTGATGAGTCAATGTTAGCCACAATACTAATCACTTTCGTCATACATGTGTATGAACTATGATTGATGTGATTTGCAATGTGGTGAAATTTCATAAAAATCACGGGCCAATTTTTTGTTTTGAATCCCACCGAAAATACATATACATATTACTAATTGCGTTATTAGAATAATTAATTACTATACCCACGATCAATTATTACAATTTACAATATAGTCTCAAATGCATACTAGAGAAATATTGCAATTTGAATCAAAAAATGCATAGCATACAAAAATAAATTCACAACACAAGAAATTCCGCGCGCAAATCATAGCGCGTGTCAATGAAATCAAGAATGTAATTTTATATCAAGCCGACGACGACGCCGAACTAAAGTACCTACAGTACCATTTACCTTCAGTGTACAATACAGTTTACAGACCTACGACGGACGAACAATAATGAGTAATAAATTGTTTACAAAAAAAAACATAGTTTCTAAGGTCATTAGTTTTATTTTATTTTATTGTTATTTTCTTTGAACGATTGGAAATGAAATTACTCAATTATTACACATAGAACTTTGATTTATTAGAATTATGCGAATTATGTATAAGATAACGAACGCGAATGCACGACATCTAGCGCGTCAATGTCTAAACATCGCCATTCGTTTAGACATTGACGCGCTAGATGTCGTGCTTTATGTCGTGTTTCGCTTGGCAAAAGTCACGCACACTACTGTAGAAGTGTCAAATTTTGCCGGTATTTCACTGTTGTTTTTCTAAGTAAATAATGTAAGTTATTGATTAAAAAGGTCGAACGCGGACACATTTCATTGTAGAGAAGTGATAAAATGATTAGTTTTAAAGAAATAGTGTCTGTGTTAAATGTTTAGTCGTCATCAAAAATGTATGGAGGGACGGTCGGAACATCCACCTTAAACAAGAATTATTTCATATAGGTTTTCTATTCAAGAACTGCTCTTACCAATTCAAGATCCTTGGCATCTTGTGGATGTGGATAACCTGAGCATGATGGTTGATCAGTAGTATTTGATATGTCAATTAAGGCAAATTGAGATGGATGGTCTGCCTGAAAGAGATAAAAATGTTACTTATAACATTGGATATGGTCCCAAGTAATAATAAATAGATTGCTACAGAAACATGGACTCAATGTTTGGTAAATTGTAAAACTTTTAGTATTTTTTTTATTAAAAGCATTTATTGAACAAACATAGTGTATTATACTTATGGATAGTGTAGCTTTCCAACAACGAAAGAATTAAAAAAATTGGACCAGTACAACAGTAGGACAACTAAAAAAATAACTCAGTAGGTTTTAAGTACCAGTCATCACACCACTTGTCTCATGACACTCTAGGTCTCTAGAGCATATCAGTCAAAAAAGATATTGTGAAGCTTAAGTAAATGAATCCTTAGACACTATCGGAAATTTAAGAACAATTATAATCTTTTTTCCATTAAAATAATATCCTGGTTTTATTATATCGTAATATTGTCTTAATTCTAACTCTAAAATTCTATCCTTACCATATATAGTATTTAATTTTATTAATATATCCTTTAACACATTTGAACTTAACATAGAATGATGTGTTGAGGACGTACGAATGAAAGCTAATGTATTTTCAATTCTAACCAATTCTTGCAATATATCATCTACATTTTCTGTCATTATGCTAAGGATTTGGGCAAATTTAGCATATTTTATCAAACGGGATATTTGTATCCTGGAATCAGATAAATTTAAAGTCAATAACGTTCAAGATAGAATTCGAGGACAACCACTGAAAATAAGTAATATCGACTTAAATGAAATACACTTCAACCACAGCCCTGAAAATCATGTAAAGTTGAATTCAATAAATTTGGAAGATCTGCATAAGATTCATACTAAGGTACTGATGCAAGCACCGATTGAACTAGAAAAGAATACATCGACGATATACCATACCACTGTCCCAATTTATACATTCCTTTTGGGCACTTTGCTACTTTTCGCAACTTACAAAGTAATCCGTTATAAGAACGTTACGTGCTGGAAGAATCAAGACGACCCTAATACAAAGACGGAAGATCAAGACAGTCAAAATTGTACCGAATCTTCGCCAGGACCACAGTTTCCAGCAACATTTTATCACACCGTGCTCAAATAGTTGCTGGTCTTCGGGGGGAGGAGTTACGCCAACGGATCCCCAAGACATTGCTGCGTCGACGTTTCTCACGGGAACGTATTGTACGGACGTAGCAGCTAGGCTATTCTGTAAAAAACGCGCCCGAACTCGCATCTCACCTGAGTGAGTCGACTCACTTCACTTTCGAACGTTCGAGTTTTTGGTTTCGCATTCTGTAAACATCCGCTCGGCAGAGGCGAAGCGAAGTGAGTCTCACTTCGAAACTCACTTGCCTAGTGAAGGGATCTTATAGATTTGAATTTATCGACATTGTTACCTTTTGTACACATTTTGTACCTAATTTTAAAGTGTTTCGTGTTGCATTCTTTCTAAAAGTTATGTTGGAGTTTTGGCTGCATATTACATTCGATGTCCCCGAATTTCATTATTTTGTGTTGTTTAATCGATAGCTGGTAGTGGATTTTCTTAACAAACTGCTTTTCTTTTCCATCAAAAATGCGTAGTTTTTGTGAAAATCGAAATTGAAAATGATATTTTTTAAGGTTATTTTTGTACTAAAAACGCAACTTAAAGTAAAATCTTAAGCCATTATAGTATCAAAATGTCTAATTATCACACTCACACGCATTATTTTTAAATATATTTACGTACCTATTACTTTATTTACATATTACAATTTATTTTGTCAAAATAGTATTTTAACAATTTAGTATAGCCAAAAATCGTTCCATATTTTGTATTCACAACAAGCCACAGATAACACAGATTAGTTAATATGACGCAGATCACAGATTAGCAATACAAATATACTAGCTTATCATAGAGTATAAATGATACATTTTAATTTTTAATGTTTTTTTTATAGCTCACTTGCTTCAGTTTTAAAAATCGATTAACTTTTACTTTTAGTATTCAAATAGGTAGCGAGGAGCGAAGCGACGAGCGTGTTAGGTTAACTGTTGAACTGCCGCACGAGCCGAGCGAGCGAAGCGAGCGTGCCGCGGCAGCGGCCGGCGAGTGCCAGAAGCGACTTTAGGGCGATTCCCACTCAAACAAAAAAAAACTACGTAGGTTTAAACAACCTGTTTGTATTTTATTTATGTATCGTAAAATTTTTGTTATTATCAAATGCTATCTAAATTAAAATTACGAAGTGTCTAGTCGTCCGCTAAACGGATGAATAAAATAAATTAGTCGTCCGATTACCGGATGAATAAAATAATTTAATCGTCCGATTATTCGGATTACTAGATAACCTTTTAACACTAAAGCTAGTTGGGTTGGACTAAAGCAAAGGGGGCTCAGGACTTAGAAAATTTTTGATGGAGTTGGTGTCATTATAACACCTATTTATTATTGTTTTATCGTAAAGATTACGCTAATATAAGCATGTTTTATAGGAACAACTTTTCTCTAAAATCAAAAATGGCCGAGATATTCGCCCTCAATTCGTTAGGTTAGGTTTAGGTTAGGTTAGGTTAGGTTTCTTAAAAAAAAAACTACACAGAAATAGGAGCCCCGCGAAGCGGGGCTCCGTCGACGCGCAAAAAAAATCAAGTTTAGGTTAGGTTAGCCGTTAGGTTAGGTTAGGTTAGGTTTCTTAAAAAAAAAACTACACAGAAACAGGAGCCCCGCGAAGCGGGGCTCCGTCGACGCGCAAAAAAAAATCAAGTTTAGGTTAGGTTAGCCGTTAGGTTAGGTTAGGTTAGGTTTCTTAAAAAAAAAACTACACAGAAATAGGAGCCCCGCGAAGCGGGGCTCCGTCGACGCGCAAAAAAAATCAAATACCTACGTGTGCCCTCCTCCCCCCTCTCCTCCCCCCACAAAAAACCTATAATACGTGCGGCAGTTCTCTAAAGAATTATTATTTTATTCATCCGGTAATCGGACAACTAATTTATTTTATTCATCCGTTTAGCGGACGACTAGCGCTGTCCTTAAAATTATTTTTGACAAATTCATTTTAAAAATCACTTTCGAATTATATTTATTATCTACAATTGTGAACGCGCCATATAACATTTATTATCTATAATGGCATGTCGTAAATACGTGGTAAATACAAACTTACATTTTCCAGGTAATATAATTTAAGAAATTGTTATAAATAAATTAATAATACGGCATTATATTTAAAAATATTGCCTGTGTGCGAGATTACTAGAAGTTTTAATACGACAATGGTATAAAAGTGTCGTTTTTAGTACAAAAATAACCTTAAAAAAAATAATTTTCATTTTCGATTTTCACAAAAACTACGCATTTTTGTTGGAAAAGAAAAGCAGTTTGTTAAGAAAATCCACTACCAGCTATCGATTAAACAGCACAAAATAATGAAATTCGGGGACATCGAATCAAATATTTAACCGGAGTTTTAGTTAATGTTTCAGTTTGGCTTTATTAAGTTGTTGTGTAATTGCTGTTAAACGTGTTGCATAAATTATTTAAAGGAGAAAACTGCAAAAATAACAACTATGAGGTGAGTAATGTGATTCTTGTATTTAACTAAAATATTATCTTATACAACAAGCTTATTGAAATATTTAACTTAAAATCTTAAACATTGTAGCTCCTCGGAAAGGTCGTCTCATCCCTCCCGTGCCCAAGTAGAGTATCTAGTCGACTATCTTAGCAAACATCCTAGCTTAGCCAAGGGTTTTTCAAAAGTCCCGAGCGCTAGAGACGAAGCTAGAAAAACATGGGAGGAGTTGACTATCAAATTAAATAGCTTGGGAGGCTGCACTAAAACATGGAAACAGTGGACAAAGGTAGGCAATAGGCATATAGAAAACTATTCATCTTATACCGTGTAGGTATCTGGCTTACCTATATATTATTAATAAACTTTTAATTTTGCTTTAGTATTGGTCTGACAAAAAGAGTGCCGTGAAGAAAAAAGCTGCCCTAAGATACCGGGCACGCAATAAGACTGGTGGTGGATGTGAATCGGTGGTGGAGCTTTCAGAGGTGGAGGAGAAAATACTCACATTAATGGGCGGGGAAGGTTTTGCAATTGGTGATAGGCATTTGGAAATTAATCCATTTGAAGTAAGCTATTGTTATCGATTTTGTTGATCCGATACATGTATGTATGTAAAATATAATTATTCAATGTCATGTTCTTTTTTTAGGAAATCCCCGTCCTTACTGATGCCAACGAAAGCCCCACATTGCCGACTTCATCTATGATAAATGAAACCACAACTATTGTAAGTAAATACCTAGTGTATTAATAAAATATTACTTAATAATAAACAACTTATTAGTAAATGTTTCTTATATTGTTCTAGGAATACCAAGTCTTGGATGAGACTGCTATAAATACGGAAAATGTTAGTATGGCAGATACTGAGGTATATATTAATAAGATATTATGAAAATGGTACTTTTTTATTGATTCCAGTATTTGAAATACTATGTTTTTTTTTTCAGAGACCTCAACTAATTCAGCAATATGTTAACTGTATCCCGAATCCCGAACCTTCCCCTGCTCATACACCACCGAGAGCGGAGGTAACGAGCCCTCTGCAAGCAGTTACCCCCTCTGGCTCAGGCAACTTTCCTGCTCGACGTCAATTATTGAACGTCGCGGGTCCATCACCACGTCGTACTACAAGTAATTATGAGATTTATGAATTGATTTACAATATTTATAATCCATACTAATATTATAAATGCGAAAGTAACTCTGTCTGTCTGTCTGTTACTCAATCACGCCTTAACTACTGAACCAATTTGCATGAAATTTGGTATAGAGATATTTTGATACCCGAGAAAGGACATAGGATAGGTTTTATCCCGGAAATCCTACGGGAACGGGTTTTTCTTTGAAAACGCGGGCGAAGCCGCGGGCGGAAAGCTAGTCAACAATAAAAATTTGGAAATACATACAAATAAAACTAAATAATACTTGATAATGAATTAAGGAAATAATAATAACATCAGAAGACTTGTCAAAAATGCGTCACCGCGACCGGTGGAAATAATAATAAATTAATATTTATTTTACGTTTCAGGGTCATCGAGTCGTCCACAACAACGGCAAAGAAGACGATCACCTCCATCACAAAGGCGGCAATCTCAATTAACAACCTTTACTGAAAGGTTTCTTAGCTTGGAAGAGCAACGGATTGAGATTGACCGTCGCTACTGTGAGTTACAGGAGGTGATGGTCAACTCACAAAGGGAGACCAACAGAATGACAGCAGAGGGCCTGATTGCCGTCGGGGAAGGTCTTAAATTATTAGCTGAAAATTTAAAAAAATAAAATACTTTTATACTTAAATACATTTATTAGTTCTTAACTTATTTTAGTAGTAAAAAATTATCTGTGGTTTTACTTATAGTTTCATAATTTACTAACATTAGTTTATAAGCCCTAATTGAGTTACTAACACCTATGAATATAATTTTCCGGAATAAATAATTTGCATTGATTTTTGATTGAATTAATTACAATTACCGCGTGTTCCTTGCCCTCCATAATTCATTTATCAATCTTTGTCTACATAGCTGACCAAGTGCAGTTTCATTAGGTACATCCTCATTTGAAGCTACACTTTGTCTGGTCCTATGAAAACCAGCCTCAACCTCTAGCTCTGAATTGAATATGGCTGGAGCTGGCAGGCCGGCACGATTACAAATATTGTGAAGCACGCAACATGCTATTACAATCTTCGAAACCGTGTCGGGGTCATAATGTAGGACTCTATGTGCTAATAGGCATCTAAATCTGGCTTTAAGGACCCCAATTGTTCTTTCTACGGTGTTTCTTGCAGTAGCATGCAGCTAGTTATAGTGATGTTCTGGTGTTCCCTCGTCTGCATTTGGAACTGGCACCATTAGGTACTGACGCTGCGGATACCCAGAATCACCTGTAACAATGAATATTGTTAAAAAATAAAATGTTTTGTCATCAACAATTATATTTTTATTAGGAGTTAGGAGTTTTCAATGATTTCGCCTGCTCTCCAATTTTTATGAATTCCGTGAACTTCGGTAATAAAGCCTAAATTACTCAGAAATAAAGTAGTTTTTTTAATGATGAAAGAATTTTTGAAGGAATTAATCCAGTAGTTTTTGAGTTAAATATTTACAAACAAACAAAGATTCGTCTTTATAATTAATTAGCTAAGAGGTAACTCACCTAACAAGTACACAGATTCGCCTGTTTGTACTAATTGTTCGAGGTGGTCCCGAATGATGCAATTATTAAAAATAAGGCTGTCGTGAGTCGCTCCGCCATATGTTGCATCTACATGTATTATGTTCAAATCTGCATCTGTGAACTGCAAAAAGAATTATTTTACAACTATTTTTATGTGGCTGTTCTAATGAATGTTAAAAAAAATATAGGTACTAGCAGCGTCTTGTGATTTATACTGCTTCGTTAATGATCCTATGGAATTGGTCCAAATTTCATTAAATCGATTTTCTGTGGTTCAAGTGCGAAAGCGTATACAGACATTATTATATCAGGCTTACCATTTGTACATTTCTTGCATGATATCCTTTGCGACAGTAGTATCGTTCTTCATGGCAAGTTGGTCTCACCATTGTCACAAAAGTCCCATCTACACATCCTATTACCCCAGGAATACTGAATTTCTCATAGAATCTGCAATAAGAAATAAAAAAATCATTAAATATTTTTCATTAACATGATAGGTTTATTTAGGTAGGTACACAAACCTTGTTTTGAGTCTCAGTCTTTCTTCAGAATTTTGGGGAAATCTTATGTATTTTTTTACTATACTTGGATGGCTTAGGGCTTCTATGACCTCGTGGATACTACGAGATGCTGATGGCTGCGACACAAACGAATTTATGTGTTTTCCACATATCCTTTGATAGCTCCCAGTCGCAAAGAAAGAAAGTGCACATAACAACTGAAAAAAATTAATGAAATTTCTTGAAACTATCAAAATAAAAGGTACTTAATCTGATAAGGAAACCATCCATAATTAAAGTCGGTTAATAACTCAAAACGTTTTTAAAGAAACCGTAAGGGAGAGAAACTTTGGACTTTAACATAGGGTACCTACCACTTGAAAGGGTGACATCATAAAAAATAATCGGGGATTAGATGACGTTATCGTTAGTGGTTCTATGTTCTATGCGAGGAAGTTATGTTACCTACCTACATAATGGAATGTTTTACAGAGTTATGGGAAAGTTATCCCAATATTCACACGGGATCGGGACTTCCGCAGATGAAATCACGGGACCGATGACTATTGTAACAGTAACTTTTCATGACATTATGAATACACATATAAAGCACTTAGATACATACCTTGACTCTAGCAGTTAATCCTCTTCGTCGACGTTGAGGTTTTTTAACTAAAACTTTAATGTCTTCCATCACTTGAGAAACTAGTTCTTCCGATAAACGGTAGCATTCAACAAAATTTTTATTTCGATTAATAATTTGCATTTCCCGAATGCTGGTACTTTGCCGGCGACTTTCTATTATATCCACAGCATTAGCTTCTCGTATTATAGCACTTAATATAAAATAACGCGCCATTTTAGTAAAAAAATATATAAAATTTGTATCAAATTTGTTCCACAACCACTAACTCACTCACGAACTCGGCACCTAATAGGCGAGTGAATTGCTGACAGGTGAATTCGTATTTGTAAATACTCGAACTCGACGTTCGAGGTGTAAAATTACCTTACAGAATGCCGAATTCATACTATAAACGTCAAAATCACAGACATGTATATTTAAGTAGACAACGCAAGTACCGCGATCTGTATGAAAACCAAGCGTGTCATATTTTTTGTACTGACCTTGACGCGTTATGACGTCACGAGCGCTTTTTAGTGATGTTAATTTCATTTTACGCTAAATCGATTAGGCCGCCACTCGCGCGGCGATTCTAGTATCGTCCTATCCCATCGAAGTAAATCGAAAGAAATCAGATCAAACTAGATCTATGTCTAAGAGGTAGTCAAATAAATGAATCGTAATCGATTACTAAATCGATTCAAGACAGAAAAATGATAATTACCATAGACAGAGGGATGATAAAATAAAGTTATAAACCTTTTAATATTCTAACAAGTAAACTAATGTGTTTTAGCTTTTTCTTACATATGCCCATTGAGTTACCATGTACTACGTACTAGAGAGGCCATCGAAAGAAAGTAATGAAACTGTCAATCAATCAATCTTTATGTCCCGTTGCATCGATCCATTTTCCTTTTATGTTCGGGTTACTTGGAAAACTGAAAAAACAAACATAGTCTAAGCAATAAGGAGTTTTCTTAAAAAACTCCCAAGATGACACTTTATAACTAATGGCGTCCATGTCATAATATTTATTTTTAGTACCTTTGTATTAAAATACTTAAAAGTTCTAGGTCAAGTCGTATTAAATGACAAAAAAAATCTATGCCTTTTTTTCTGAAAAATTGCTCCTTCAAATTATCATTTTTCTGTTCGATTATAAAATCGATTAGAATCGAGAACTGTTGCATCAAATGAACATCACTAACCACAAAATTGGACAGAAAAATGAGAACAGAAAAATGAGAAGACGCTATTCATTGCTTGTTATCATACGACGCGATCTTTACCGTGCCAAGTAAAAGCCGCAATGTATTCCGAATCATTTCGTATGATTTGGTATCCGTGTTTGTCACGATCGTTTTCCACAGATATTCTTTATTTGATTTTAAAATAAATAGTGCATATTCTGATTAGAAAATTACTTACCGGTGGAAGGAAACATCTATGCTAACTCGGCCACTCACAGCTGTGGAGTTTCTACAGTTTATAACGGCGCAATTCGGCATTTTACTTTATTCAGCTTCACGTCTTTCCTTGGCGAACTGCAAGCGCGGACTGAGTGTAGGCCAGCGTCAAGTAAGTTTCATAAACTTAGTTTGGACACGGGAAGTACATACACTCGCTTAGTCTATCTTGATACATGTCTGTGGTCAAAATACTCACTTAGCACAGTTCGCCTCGTCGCCGCTCTCGACGATGTGGCGCCACTAGTACTGTCGAGTTTTACAGAATACGAAATCGAAAACTCACCGCGGATTCCGCGTTCGAGTTTTTATAATAACCTTACAGAATAGCACTGCAGATTCCATTGGCGCAACGTAATTTTAAGTTTTCATTTTATATTCAATTAGCTTTATAGTTATTAATTGTTAAGACTTGCATCGAGCAAGACGTATTGTAATAAGTTTATATTAAAGTATTTCTAAGTGAATTCGTAGTTTTTTTTGGGGCCTCCGGCTGTCTGAAACATAATTTGTGTAATTGTTTATTTATTCTGAATCTTTAAGTTTATTGATTTTTATCCTTTACATAAGCTGTATTTAATAAAAAATGTTTAAAACTCGAATTTTCGAAATTTTTGATTTATAAGTTCTATGTAACGTTTTATAATTAAGTTATGGTATAATTAAATGTAGATTTCACTTTTGTACAGCTTAGACATTTTTCTGTATGGATACAGTGCCTTTCGATTTGAAGTTGGATAACATTTCATTTTATAGGTACTATTATAAAATTAAGAGCATGAAAGAAAAAAAAAAGCATTTCTTCATAATGCTATTGTTACCACAAAAAATATTTTCTTAATCGCAAATTTTAAGAGAAAATAAATTAAAATTAAAATTGATGTGGCGACGTTATACATACAGACGTTAGAACAAAGTCCACCATAAGAATGACGTCATTTAGGAATAAGACGATTTTTAAACATTAATAAAAACCTAAATATTTTCAAAAAGTAAAAATTACTGTTAGTTTTTATCTAGTTTTAATTAAAATAAAAATAAAAACAAGTAGCAAAAAATTTTGAAATGTTGTAATTTTGGAGCACCCTGTAAAGTCTGTATTTGTATGAACATAAGTGGAGATCGCGTCCACTTATTTTCATGCGTAAACGATGATATTCATACTCAACAGGTAACTTGGATTAACAAATAGGATAGGTTATATCCCGTAAATCCCACGGGAACGGGAACTATTTATTTATTGCACGCCTCATAAGCGAAGCGTTGAGGTGGGTACTACTGTCACTTCGCGCAAAACATCTGATTTTTCAAACTTAAAATGTCTTTATGTATCATACATTGCACTTGTAAGATAATAAATACACACACATATTAAGAAAAAAACACTATTTTTAACATTCATGATATTTTTGATGTCATTTTTGTTATTTAAACTAGTTAAAAAACAGTTTAAAAAAGTTCTGTCTTGGACGTCCGTGTGTCTGTATGTGCGGAGGATTTTCTTGTTAACACGATAGCGACCGAAATACTTTACTAATCGAGTCTTTTTTTTTCTCTTACGCTTGAGTATGCTCAGGAATAGAACCCTTTCATTTTTCAGGGTCTCTGATTCGATGTGGTTTAATTGTTATTAAATAAACAAAAATAATAATTAATAAATAATTATTAAAAAAAAATTATGAGGCGTGCACTTTTGGATTTTCCAAACTTTTTTCGTTTATTTCTATCTGAATAACCTATCAAAAGTAACATTCAATTGTGTAAATTTTATTTATTACGGATTCAACATCAAACAACTCTACGGTAAGTATCAAGGTGCGTATTAACTATAGAGCTATTATTTATTACCTTACCTATATGTTATAGCTAATTACTGCTGGGCGCTGCAGCTGGCTGCGATTTCGTCCATGTATCTACTGAAAGGTTTCATGACATAATATGAGCACAGGGGAATAAAATAAAAAGACCAGTATGTACATCCAAAAATATTTATTTCAATGATTACAAATTATCCTTAATCTAATTTTGAAAATCTAACACTGAATTAGATTCCTTACAATATTATTCAAATTAATAACAAAATAACGTATTTTACGACAAATTAATATTGAACTAATTATGTAGTTAAAACACGAAAGCGCATTACCTTATTATACCAGCTGCATTAACCAAAAATTTTATATGATAATAAGTATAATATTTTCAACTGATATCAAAATGTACGAAAAATAGTACTTAATAAGTAATTGAACTGAGAACATAATTTAATATTCACACAAAGCTGTATTGTTTCGATATACGTTGTTTTTATTGTAAACTGCATTACATATTTTGATAAAAAAATACTGTAAAACAACAGATGATGAAATTTTCAAAATGAAAAAAAAAATACAAATTTGCCGCGCAATCGACATTTGACAGCTCTACGACTGAATGAGGCGGTTAAAAAAGTTTGTATAATATTAATAGAAATAATTATCGAGATTTAAATTGCTCTACACAAGATTTATTTTGTTTGTTTTATTACTATACTTCTTAAAGACACAATTAACTCGTACTCGTAATACGATACCTTGGAGTTGGAGCGAAAATATTGTTTGTAATAATTTGGCTAGGAAAATACAACAAATCAAAAACACTATTTACTATGGAAAAAAAACCAGGAAGGTGAAAAACATATATTTACGATTTCGATGCACTCGACTTTTAGTAAAATAATAGGTAGGTAAAAATATTATTATGGTTTTGATCACAGACATATCTGTGGTTTTGATTTTAGCTACTAGTATCAGAAAGCTGCGTGTTCAATGCACGTCGGGGTCACACAACTGTGGAGGATACAGTAGACAATATACCTAATGAAGTTTTTCATCTTTTTATTTTACTGCAAATACAAAATAAAAATTAAACAATGGTAATGTAAATTCTAAACAAACTACTACCAAAATACAATTAGAACAAAAATCATTTGACTGGTTGATTTCACCCAGAGGCCAGAGGCGGCTCGTGACAAAATTGTATGGGTGTTCACTTGAAATAAAACAACGAAAATACAATAGCGTAGCGGGATAATTTATTACAAAAAAAAATGAGCACCACATTTTATAAATGTCTATAACACTAAAAATTACAAAGTACAGGCTATTTCAAAACGAATTCAATGATTATCAATAATTAGTAAATCACCGAATTTGCATTCGCGAGCGTACCTACGCGTAGGTATCCATAGTGTTTGTTTATACTAAAGGAATGGCAACGTCGCAATTGCTGCTGTCATGCGATGCGGCAACGTTGCGTGAGACTCAAAACGCTACCTGCTACGGTATGAACGATTGTTATAAAAATAAAAGTTATACATATTTGTTGGCGTAAACTATTTTATTCATCATTAATTTTGGAAAATAAATAATGTCAAAATTGATTACAATAAATAAATAAATAAATAAATAAATCATTTATTTGCACCATTAGATATATCTTACAAAAATTTAATGACCCAGGCTCCTAATATAGTTGTAAACTGTTTTTCAGGAGCCTGTGTTCACACTAATTTATATTACACTGTTACAATGGCGTATGTACACGAATTTATTCAGCTTTAGACATAATTTATTATAATATTATTTGTTACATTTCAACATTTGTTCATTATACATTATTATTAATTAATTACCTATTTAATAATTATGCATGCATTAAAAAAATAGAAAAAATAAAAAATAAAAATAGTTTATAATCCACTCGGTTAACCCTAGTGTGTGGACGTAAACCATGATAATTATGGTGTGTAGGTGTGAGAGTGTTGTATGAGAGTGTAGTGTTGGAGTGTAGTGTGTGAATGACTTTATTAGAGAAAAGAACTGTCCTAGTTAATAGAGTAAACGTTCAGTATTTAAATAATCAAAAGTAGAGAGCCAGTTTTTAATTTTAGATTTTATTTGGTAATTTGTACACCTAGTTACATTCTGGTAATTATTAAGGGCATTGTACATTTTAGGAGCCAAATGTTTATACTGTCTGTTAGCAAATTTACTCTTAGCCATCGGTACAGGGACGACTATTCTCCTGTTGAATTTCTTGATGCTGTTAAATGAGCATTGTCGATGGAAACGTCTAATACATTTATAAATAAACAATTTCCTAGCACTAAGTACCATAGTCCTCTCATACAAGAGGGCGGTTGGGTAGCGAAACGATTCTTTGATGGCTACTTTCAGCAAGGCCCTCTGAGCTCGTTCAATTTCTATGAAATGGCTTTTTGCAGCTCCACCCCAAGCAGTTAAACAGTAGAATAATAGAGATTCACCTAAGGCCTTATAAATCTGCAAAATTAGGTTGAAGTTAGCAAAAGTCCTCAATGTCTTAAAAATAAACAGCAACCGCCGGATTCTCATTGACACGTGCGCTATTTGGAGCTTCCAATTGAGCTTGTCATCGAGAATTATTCCTAAATACTTAATCTGCGTAGCCCTGCTTATGGATGGACACATGCATTGCGATTGGAAACTATGAGAACTACGATTGCAGGGAAACACATGTAATTTGAGCGACTTATTTACTGGTTCTAAAGCGGAAGTTTTGCTGAAGCAGAGGTAATTAGTTTTAGCGCAGTTAAGACTTAAGAGGCTATCTTCAAGCCATGCCGTTACTTCACCGAGACCACATTCTGTACCTTCAAATAATTGTTTCCACGTTTTGGCCTTAAATATTATGACTGTGTCATCGGCAAACATGGTGATTTCGCCGCCGTTTAGTTTGAGCTTACATAATTCGTTTACATAGACAAGAAAAAGTGTAGGTCCTAATGTACTTCCCTGGGGGACTCCATACAAGCAATGTTCTTCCGTACTTAAAGAGCCTTCCAGACGAACAACTTGAGATCTATTAGATAGATAGTCTCGGAACCAGTCAAGAGTAACACCTCTTACTCCCGAATTTTCCAACCTGGCCAAGAGTATCGGAATTGAGACGGTGTCAAACGCTTTCTTTAGGTCTAGGAAGACACCCAAGCACTTATAGCCATCATCTAAATACGAAGAAATTAAAGTAGTGAGTCTCAGAGTGGCATCTTCAGTGGATTTTCCACACCTAAAGCCAAACTGATGGTTATGCAGTAGATTTTTCTTTTCCAAAAAGCTCATAAGTCTCCTGTTAACGCATTTCTCTAACACCTTAGAAAGGGTACATAATAAGGAAATTGGCCTATAATTTGTCGGTGAGAGTTTATTACCTGATTTATAAATTGGAGTGACTATCGCCTTTTTAAAGCTATGCGGAAAGATTCCAGTTGAAAAGCTTGTATTGCATAGGTGAGATATGGGCGCGGATAAATAATTTCTGAAATTCTTGAAAATAAATGTTGGTATTAAGTCATGACCGGAAGCACTCGTAATATTTATATTTGCAAGGATGGTTTGTATTTCGAGGTGATTAGTTGGAGTAAGCACGAAGGAGTCAAGAGGTGGCTCCTTATTTTTAGATTTAGAAGCCAATGTCTCTTCTGTTTCATTAAGGGAAGCTAGAGTAGTCTTTGCAAGTTCACCTCCTACAGATACAAAGTAATTGTTTATTTCAGCCAAGGCATCATGCTTATTGGGTTTAGTATTCAAGAGGTCAGCATTGGGTACTTTACAAGGCTTTATGTTACAAGACTCTTTGATTATGTTCCAGACCTTCTTAGCGTTACCATTGTTTTTCTCCAACTTAGCTTTATAATATTCTATTTTAACATTTTTTATTATTTTGTTACACACATTCCTATATTTTTTGTATTCGTTAAGGGAGTCGCTATTCATGGATATTTTTAGTTTTTTGTGTAATTTATCTCTTTTTCTAATGCATTTTATCAAACCTTGGGTTATCCACGGCTTAATAGGTTTCTTTCGATTGGGAATTTTCTTCAGGACTTTACAACTATCAAGTACTTCCCGTATCTTATTTAAGATGAATTCTAATATCTGGTTTGGGTCTTCAATTGTGTATATCTCAGACCAGTTTATATGTTTGAAGCGTTCTAAAAGGAGATCATTATTATAAACCGTGGTGTAACGTGGTACGTTATTTTTTGTAATTTTATTCATATTCATTAACAAGAGTATAGGGGCATGGTCAGTAAGAGGATCAAATACAACTGTTTTACATTCATTCTTGCTGCGAACCATGAAATGGTCAATACAGGAGTTCACTCGTGTAGGCCTGTTAATACCTTGCCTTAATCCATAGTAATGCATCAAGTTCAGATAATCACATGTATGACCAGTGATACTACCAGGCAATAAGTCAAGATTGATATCTCCAGTCAAAATAATATTATTAGTTCGCGTAGTGCCTAATATTTGATTTAGGTCTTCAATATATTTAGCTGGATTTGAGCTAGGGGATCGGTAAGAACAAATAAGTGTAGTACTGTTTTTTGCAAGAGATACGCTTAAGCACGAGCCACCATCCACTATTGGTTCAGAGAAAGAGTAATCAAGGTTATCCTTGATATATACAATTACACCGTCATTTTGGTTATGGCTTCTTTGTGTTTGGATAGAGGAATACGAATCAATAGATGGTATGATACTGTTTTTATCTATCCAACACTCAGTCAGTACCACAATATCAATATGGGCGTTTAGACATGACATGAAGAATACAAGAATATCAAAATTTTTAGAGATACTTCGTATGTTAACCGTCAGTACAGTCAGGGAATTTTTAGTAAAACTAGCATTAAATTTGTCCGTATATTCAGATGGACTGGATAGTTGATGACATTCTATTTCACAAATTTCTTCCAATTCAGATAAAATTATATTATTATTTAAAGAATCGAATTTGAAAAACGGGTAGTAGGTTGTCACATTTTAAAAGACTTGCATATTCATTTGTAGAGGTACGACACAACAAACTTGGCCAATGAACTATGATGAAATGGAAAAACATAATGTCCACATATTGGAACAGTTGGCTCTCATCTCTGAACGGATATGAATGAAGGGTAAATGAGTGAGTAATGTGCTTAAATTTATTTGATTTTGTAGCATGTATGTGTATTAGAGTGGATAGTAACAATAATTGTGTTGAATATAATATAATATTACAAGTACATTTAAAAACATGGTTAAAAGTATATAAAGTAAAAGTTCTAATATTGTACAAATCAGAAACAAAATTTAGGAGATTTGCTAGTCATAGGGGGGCGTCGTTCATCCCTCTTAGCTGGGCTTCATCCTTGATAAGAATGTGTTGAGCGCCATCTGTCTTTCTGAGGAAGATCCTACCATTCGAAGTCCAACAAAATTTGTAGTTGCGATTTTTTGCAAAAATCCGAGTTAAATAAAATAATTTTCTTGATTTCGGTGTGAGACTTTCTGTTATGTAGATGGGCACGTTCGGACCAGGGAAATCAAGATTATGAGAACTGAATTTATTATTTGGGTTCTTTTTATTATAATCCTTGACCTTAGCTAGGAGATTGTTTTTTATTGAAGACGAGGAAAAATCAACAAGCACAGTTTGCATAGCTGATTGGGGGTTATGTTTATTGTAGATTCTCACGGTTTCCTTTATGTCTGCTCGTTGTATGGGCACGTCCAAAGATTTGCACGTTTTAGTGACTATTGATGCGAGGTCCGGGCTCGTTTCGATGGCTTTAGAAGGGATGTTTCGTAGTTCAATCATATTTGATTTCTGTGCTCTTTGAATAGTTTCAATTTGGTCTTCTAATGTTTTGACATATTCTAGAGTTTTCTTCCTGTCTTTTTGCATTTCACCTACCAATATTTTTAAATCTTCGTATTTTTGAGATAAAAAGTTAAAAGATTTTTCAATTTCACTGTTTGTATTTCGAATTTCTATATTTGTTTTTTGTATGTTAGCATTTTGTTTTTTTACCTCATTAATATCATCACTAAGTTTTTTTAGAACACACTCTTGCTCCTTTTTCCAAGCATCGATTATTGATAAGATTTCATCTTTAGACTGTGAACGTTCTTCATTAGATTTGCAACTGTCCTCTTCCTGTGACGCACGCCGACGTTTTTGTCGTTTGGAAAATGCACCCTTTTTCTTGTCAATGGCGTTCTGATGCTTAAAGGTTTCTGAATCAGAATTACATACGCTGTGAATTTTATTATCAGGCGGGGTGCGCTGCATTTTATTTATTTATTTATTATTATTATTATTTTTCTTTTTCTCTCTCTTCTTTCCCTATTCTATTTCCCTTAGTTCAGTTGGAAAATAACAACAACCCAAAAAAATAAAAAAAAAATAAATAAATAATTATGGAAGGATGTCTGAGATTTGATCTCGGGGCTTCTGAGGTCTTGAAACGCTGTCCGAAGGCGATACCGTAAAGCTAGCACGACATTTAAGAGTGATCTTGAAAAAATGTATCTGCTTTAGCTTAAGTAAAACCGTTATAAAGTTCAAGGTCGAAGTGTCATTGCACAATAAAACGCAGTTTTATTTTATTACATTACAGGTAAATTAGCTTGGAGAAATTTTTGCGTTTGTAGTAGTGTATGGTCAGCAAATAAAAAAAAACAACATTTTATTTTTAGTTTTTATTCAAGTATATAATATTAGTATTATTAATATTTTATTAGTTCCAAACATTACAAGCAGTGCCGATTTTTACTTCAGTGAAGACGTGTATGAATTAGGTGTTCTCCGGCCAAAAATGTAAACCACGGTAAAAGTGAAACTGTTCGAACGGTTCCGAACACTGCTTTGTGTAGCGCATGTCGCGTGACGGTCGGCTGCCGAGTAGGTATACCTACTCGGCAGCCGCGATACACGCGACATGCGCTACACAGACCAAAAAGTTTGAGACGATGTAATAAAAGTTTCACTTTAATAACAAACAATAACAACAATAACAAACAATAACAACAATCAACAAATACAAAATTTAACAATTAAACTACGTAATAATTATAATTTTCGAATGAAATGTGTGCTTTATGTTCTAACGGTACCAAGCGACTGACGCCGGACTGCACGAGGCACCTGCGGACAGCGTAAACTGGTTTATTCTGGTTTTGTGCGTGTTTCCACTTTCCACTATCAAGTGACGATTTATTTATTTGTTTTGTTTCGTAATTATTATGGTCAAATATTAATTACGAAACAAATTATTATGAACAAGATATTTTATTGTTTCACGGTATTCGCCTTGTCATTGGCTCAAGGACGTAAAATTGAATGATATATTATTTTTTTTATAAAGTCAAAACCATTTTCTTTAAAACATAAATCAGAGTATTGCTAGGGATAAGTATAAAATTAAATAGTAATGTTAGGATATCGAAACATTTTTGTATAGGCTAGAACGATATAATGGAAACGCGCTCTAAGATCTGAGTAATATACACACCACTACATATGCAAAAATTTCTCGAGACTAATTTCACTGTACACTATTGTTTTTTTTTATCAAAACATGTATGTATTTGAGTAGTTAGCAGCATATAATATTCTGAATTTCTGATCCATGCCTATTCACTCAAAACTAATAACACTAATGATTTGTAACAGTAAATTATTTCAATAGGTATTTGAACATTTCATAACCAACAAGTAAGAATAATTCGTATACAAGATACAATAACAAATCTAATACACTATTTATTATTTTATTATATTTCATTATGTGAAAATAACCAGGAAGGTGAAAAACATATTTACGAAAACAAAGTAACATATGGTTTTGCTATTAGCTATCAGGAAAAAAAATCGTATTGGAACAAAAGAAGGATTGTAACTGAATTAGGTAATTAGGTATGTTTGTTTCTGGGTGCACCGTTTTCGACGACGCGACGGCCGACGCGTGACGTAAACAGAGTAGGTACCTACTTTGCTAAAACAAACTAAGTAATAAAATTGTGTGTCTGTCTGAAAATTCGCTAAAGCATATTTTACCAATGTTTGCAAGTTTGTGATTACTTTGATAGTTTATCGATTTATAATAATTGTATACTTATATCATTGTTTAAAAATATTCAAACACAATATGATATAGGTACTGATTTATCACTGGTTTCAGTGATGAACTGATGAGTCAATGTTAGCCACAATACTAATCACTTTCGTCATACATGTGTATGAACTATGATTGATGTGATTTGCAATGTGGTGAAATTTCATAAAAATCACGGGCCAATTTTTTGTTTTGAATCCCACCGAAAATACATATACATATTACTAATTGCGTTATTAGAATAATTAATGACTATACCCACGATCAATTATTACAATTTACAATATAGTCTCAAATGCATACTAGAGAAATATTGCAATTTGAATCAAAAAATGCATAGCATACAAAAATAAATTCACAACACAAGAAATTCCGCGCGCAAATCATAGCGCGTGTCAATGAAATCAAGAATGTAATTTTATATCAAGCCGACGACGACGCCGAACTAAAGTACCTACAGTACCATTTACCTTCAGTGTACAATACAGTTTACAGACCTACGACGGACGAACAATAATGAGTAATAAATTGTTTACAAAAAAAAACATAGTTTCTAAGGTCATTAGTTTTATTTTATTTTATTGTTATTTTCTTTGAACGATTGGAAATGAAATTACTCAATTATTACACATAGAACTTTGATTTATTAGAATTATGCGAATTATGTATAAGATAACGAACGCGAATGCACGACATCTAGCGCGTCAATGTCTAAACATCGCCATTCGTTTAGACATTGACGCGCTAGATGTCGTGCTTTATGTCGTGTTTCGCTTGGCAAAAGTCACGCACACTACTGTAGAAGTGTCAAATTTTGCCGGTATTTCACTGTTGTTTTTCTAAGTAAATAATGTAAGTTATTGATTAAAAAGGTCGAACGCGGACACATTTCATTGTAGAGAAGTGATAAAATGATTAGTTTTAAAGAAATAGTGTCTGTGTTAAGTGTTTAGTCGTCATCAAAAATGTATGGAGGGACGGTCGGAACATCCACCTTAAACAAGAATTATTTCATATAGGTTTTCTATTCAAGAACTGCTCTTACCAATTCAAGATCCTTGGCATCTTGTGGATGTGGATAACCTGAGCATGATGGTTGATCAGTAGTATTTGATATGTCAATTAAGGCAAATTGAGATGGATGGTCTGCCTGAAAGAGATAAAAATGTTACTTATAACATTGGATATGGTCCCAAGTAATAATAAATAGATTGCTACAGAAACATGGACTCAATGTTTGGTAAATTGTAAAACTTTTAGTATTTTTTTTATTAAAAGCATTTATTGAACAAACATAGTGTATTATACTTATGGATAGTGTAGCTTTCCAACAACGAAAGAATTAAAAAAATTGGACCAGTACAACAGTAGGACAACTAAAAAAATAACTCAGTAGGTTTTAAGTACCAGTCATCACACCACTTGTCTCATGACACTCTAGGTCTCTAGAGCATATCAGTCAAAAAAGATATTGTGAAGCTTAAGTAAATGAATCCTTAGACACTATCGGAAATTTAAGAACAATTATAATCTTTTTTCCATTAAAATAATATCCTGGTTTTATTATATCGTAATATTGTCTTAATTCTAACTCTAAAATTCTATCCTTACCATATATAGTATTTAATTTTATTAATATATCCTTTAACACATTTGAACTTAACATAGAATGATGTGTTGAGGACGTACGAATGAAAGCTAATGTATTTTCAATTCTAACCAATTCTTGCAATATATCATCTACATTTTCTGTCATTATGCTAAGGATTTGGGCAAATTTAGCATATTTTATCAAACGGGATATTTGTATCCTGGAATCAGATAAATTTAAAGTCAATAACGTTCAAGATAGAATTCGAGGACAACCACTGAAAATAAGTAATATCGACTTAAATGAAATACACTTCAACCACAGCCCTGAAAATCATGTAAAGTTGAATTCAATAAATTTGGAAGATCTGCATAAGATTCATACTAAGGTACTGATGCAAGCACCGATTGAACTAGAAAAGAATACATCGACGATATACCATACCACTGTCCCAATTTATACATTCCTTTTGGGCACTTTGCTACTTTTCGCAACTTACAAAGTAATCCGTTATAAGAACGTTACGTGCTGGAAGAATCAAGACGACCCTAATACAAAGACGGAAGATCAAGACAGTCAAAATTGTACCGAATCTTCGCCAGGACCACAGTTTCCAGCAACATTTTATCACACCGTGCTCAAATAGTTGCTGGTCTTCGGGGGGAGGAGTTACGCCAACGGATCCCCAAGACATTGCTGCGTCGACGTTTCTCACGGGAACGTATTGTACGGACGTAGCAGCTAGGCTATTCTGTAAAAAACGCGCCCGAACTCGCATCTCACCTGAGTGAGTCGACTCACTTCACTTTCGAACGTTCGAGTTTTTGGTTTCGCATTCTGTAAACATCCGCTCGGCAGAGGCGAAGCGAAGTGAGTCTCACTTCGAAACTCACTTGCCTAGTGAAGGGATCTTATAGATTTGAATTTATCGACATTGTTATTATCTTTAAAATGCGGCAATTTAACACATTTTGAAGACATAATAACACTTTAGTATTGTACCGTGGGTGGAATTAAACTAAAATTGCAATTTTACACTGATAAATTCTTTAAAATCAAAATAATTCTAGCGTCACTGAAAAAAAAGGACGCTTGTCTGTGGTTCGTTTGACTTATGTTTATTTCTCAAGTGGTTTTTTGTACCTAATTTTAAAGTGTTTCGTGTTGCATTCTTTCTAAAAGTTATGTTGGAGTTTTGGCTGCATATTACATTCGATGTCCCCGAATTTCATTATTTTGTGTTGTTTAATCGATAGCTGGTAGTGGATTTTCTTAACAAACTGCTTTTCTTTTCCATCAAAAATGCGTAGTTTTTGTGAAAATCGAAATTGAAAATGATATTTTTTAAGGTTATTTTTGTACTAAAAACGCAACTTAAAGTAAAATCTTAAGCCATTATAGTATCAAAATGTCTAATTATCACACTCACACGCATTATTTTTAAATATATTTACGTACCTATTACTTTATTTACATATTACAATTTATTTTGTCAAAATAGTATTTTAACAATTTAGTATAGCCAAAAATCGTTCCATATTTTGTATTCACAACAAGCCACAGATAACACAGATTAGTTAATATGACGCAGATCACAGATTAGCAATACAAATATACTAGCTTATCATAGAGTATAAATGATACATTTTAATTTTTAATGTTTTTTTTATAGCTCACTTGCTTCAGTTTTAAAAATCGATTAACTTTTACTTTTAGTATTCAAATAGGTAGCGAGGAGCGAAGCGACGAGCGTGTTAGGTTAACTGTTGAACTGCCGCACGAGCCGAGCGAGCGAAGCGAGCGTGCCGCGGCAGCGGCCGGCGAGTGCCAGAAGCGACTTTAGGGCGATTCCCACTCAAACAAAAAAAAACTACGTAGGTTTAAACAACCTGTTTGTATTTTATTTATGTATCGTAAAATTTTTGTTATTATCAAATGCTATCTAAATTAAAATTACGAAGTGTCTAGTCGTCCGCTAAACGGATGAATAAAATAAATTAGTCGTCCGATTACCGGATGAATAAAATAATTTAATCGTCCGATTATTCGGATTACTAGATAACCTTTTAACACTAAAGCTAGTTGGGTTGGACTAAAGCAAAGGGGGCTCAGGACTTAGAAAATTTTTGATGGAGTTGGTGTCATTATAACACCTATTTATTATTGTTTTATCGTAAAGATTACGCTAATATAAGCATGTTTTATAGGAACAACTTTTCTCTAAAATCAAAAATGGCCGAGATATTCGCCCTCAATTCGTTAGGTTAGGTTTAGGTTAGGTTAGGTTAGGTTTCTTAAAAAAAAAACTACACAGAAATAGGAGCCCCGCGAAGCGGGGCTCCGTCGACGCGCAAAAAAAATCAAGTTTAGGTTAGGTTAGCCGTTAGGTTAGGTTAGGTTAGGTTTCTTAAAAAAAAAACTACACAGAAACAGGAGCCCCGCGAAGCGGGGCTCCGTCGACGCGCAAAAAAAAATCAAGTTTAGGTTAGGTTAGCCGTTAGGTTAGGTTAGGTTAGGTTTCTTAAAAAAAAAACTACACAGAAATAGGAGCCCCGCGAAGCGGGGCTCCGTCGACGCGCAAAAAAAATCAAATACCTACGTGTGCCCTCCTCCCCCCTCTCCTCCCCCCACAAAAAACCTATAATACGTGCGGCAGTTCTCTAAAGAATTATTATTTTATTCATCCGGTAATCGGACAACTAATTTATTTTATTCATCCGTTTAGCGGACGACTAGCGCTGTCCTTAAAATTATTTTTGACAAATTCATTTTAAAAATCACTTTCGAATTATATTTATTATCTACAATTGTGAACGCGCCATATAACATTTATTATCTATAATGGCATGTCGTAAATACGTGGTAAATACAAACTTACATTTTCCAGGTAATATAATTTAAGAAATTGTTATAAATAAATTAATAATACGGCATTATATTTAAAAATATTGCCTGTGTGCGAGATTACTAGAAGTTTTAATACGACAATGGTATAAAAGTGTCGTTTTTAGTACAAAAATAACCTTAAAAAAAATAATTTTCATTTTCGATTTTCACAAAAACTACGCATTTTTGTTGGAAAAGAAAAGCAGTTTGTTAAGAAAATCCACTACCAGCTATCGATTAAACAGCACAAAATAATGAAATTCGGGGACATCGAATCAAATATTTAACCGGAGTTTTAGTTAATGTTTCAGTTTGGCTTTATTAAGTTGTTGTGTAATTGCTGTTAAACGTGTTGCATAAATTATTTAAAGGAGAAAACTGCAAAAATAACAACTATGAGGTGAGTAATGTGATTCTTGTATTTAACTAAAATATTATCTTATACAACAAGCTTATTGAAATATTTAACTTAAAATCTTAAACATTGTAGCTCCTCGGAAAGGTCGTCTCATCCCTCCCGTGCCCAAGTAGAGTATCTAGTCGACTATCTTAGCAAACATCCTAGCTTAGCCAAGGGTTTTTCAAAAGTCCCGAGCGCTAGAGACGAAGCTAGAAAAACATGGGAGGAGTTGACTATCAAATTAAATAGCTTGGGAGGCTGCACTAAAACATGGAAACAGTGGACAAAGGTAGGCAATAGGCATATAGAAAACTATTCATCTTATACCGTGTAGGTATCTGGCTTACCTATATATTATTAATAAACTTTTAATTTTGCTTTAGTATTGGTCTGACAAAAAGAGTGCCGTGAAGAAAAAAGCTGCCCTAAGATACCGGGCACGCAATAAGACTGGTGGTGGATGTGAATCGGTGGTGGAGCTTTCAGAGGTGGAGGAGAAAATACTCACATTAATGGGCGGGGAAGGTTTTGCAATTGGTGATAGGCATTTGGAAATTAATCCATTTGAAGTAAGCTATTGTTATCGATTTTGTTGATCCGATACATGTATGTATGTAAAATATAATTATTCAATGTCATGTTCTTTTTTTAGGAAATCCCCGTCCTTACTGATGCCAACGAAAGCCCCACATTGCCGACTTCATCTATGATAAATGAAACCACAACTATTGTAAGTAAATACCTAGTGTATTAATAAAATATTACTTAATAATAAACAACTTATTAGTAAATGTTTCTTATATTGTTCTAGGAATACCAAGTCTTGGATGAGACTGCTATAAATACGGAAAATGTTAGTATGGCAGATACTGAGGTATATATTAATAAGATATTATGAAAATGGTACTTTTTTATTGATTCCAGTATTTGAAATACTATGTTTTTTTTTTCAGAGACCTCAACTAATTCAGCAATATGTTAACTGTATCCCGAATCCCGAACCTTCCCCTGCTCATACACCACCGAGAGCGGAGGTAACGAGCCCTCTGCAAGCAGTTACCCCCTCTGGCTCAGGCAACTTTCCTGCTCGACGTCAATTATTGAACGTCGCGGGTCCATCACCACGTCGTACTACAAGTAATTATGAGATTTATGAATTGATTTACAATATTTATAATCCATACTAATATTATAAATGCGAAAGTAACTCTGTCTGTCTGTCTGTTACTCAATCACGCCTTAACTACTGAACCAATTTGCATGAAATTTGGTATAGAGATATTTTGATACCCGAGAAAGGACATAGGATAGGTTTTATCCCGGAAATCCTACGGGAACGGGTTTTTCTTTGAAAACGCGGGCGAAGCCGCGGGCGGAAAGCTAGTCAACAATAAAAATTTGGAAATACATACAGTGGATTTCGGTTATAACGACGGCGGAGGGACCACTTTAATGTTGTCGCTATATCCGGAGGTCTCTATATCCGAAATAATAAAAAATCACGTACATTATGTATATATACATACGTAGTTATTTATTTATCACTTATTTATATTATACAAGGCTTTTATTAAAAAAACGAGTTATAGTGCACTGCTTAAGTTTAGACTTTTGTGCACGCTGTAAGGTATATTCCATTTTCATAATTCCCTCTACATCTAAATTATTACTGGCTTCTCCAAATAAACAGTTTTTGAGCGTTGTAATAGCACATAATGCATCTCTAATTGTTGGAATCTCGTTTAAATTGCAATCCTCTTCTTCATAATTTTAACTTCATGCACGTGCTAAGTAATCCTACACAGAAACAAATCACTTGACCATCTGCGAATATAAACAAAAGATTATTATCCTTTGTTTACATTCCTACATAAGCTTAATAGTTAATGTTGATGAATGAGTCTTTGCGCCTTTGCCGACTCCGTCTCAATATCCGCAATGAATTTCTAGGAATCTGTCCCAAATAGTTCATAAAAACAAGTCGTTATACCCGAATTAGGCGTTATATCCGGAGTCGCTATTGCCGAATGGATTTATACGAAAGTATGCTTCAAATTCTAGGGACGTAAGTTCGACGTCGCTATAACCGAAAGGTCGTTACAACCGAGGTCGTTATTAATGAAATCCACTGTACAAATAAAACTAAATAATACTTGATAATGAATTAAGGAAATAATAATAACATCAGAAGACTTGTCAAAAATGCGTCACCGCGACCGGTGGAAATAATAATAAATTAATATTTATTTTACGTTTCAGGGTCATCGAGTCGTCCACAACAACGGCAAAGAAGACGATCACCTCCATCACAAAGGCGGCAATCTCAATTAACAACCTTTACTGAAAGGTTTCTTAGCTTGGAAGAGCAACGGATTGAGATTGACCGTCGCTACTGTGAGTTACAGGAGGTGATGGTCAACTCACAAAGGGAGACCAACAGAATGACAGCAGAGGGCCTGATTGCCGTCGGGGAAGGTCTTAAATTATTAGCTGAAAATTTAAAAAAATAAAATACTTTTATACTTAAATACATTTATTAGTTCTTAACTTATTTTAGTAGTAAAAAATTATCTGTGGTTTTACTTATAGTTTCATAATTTACTAACATTAGTTTATAAGCCCTAATTGAGTTACTAACACCTATGAATATAATTTTCCGGAATAAATAATTTGCATTGATTTTTGATTGAATTAATTACAATTACCGCGTGTTCCTTGCCCTCCATAATTCATTTATCAATCTTTGTCTACATAGCTGACCAAGTGCAGTTTCATTAGGTACATCCTCATTTGAAGCTACACTTTGTCTGGTCCTATGAAAACCAGCCTCAACCTCTAGCTCTGAATTGAATATGGCTGGAGCTGGCAGGCCGGCACGATTACAAATATTGTGAAGCACGCAACATGCTATTACAATCTTCGAAACCGTGTCGGGGTCATAATGTAGGACTCTATGTGCTAATAGGCATCTAAATCTGGCTTTAAGGACCCCAATTGTTCTTTCTACGGTGTTTCTTGCAGTAGCATGCAGCTAGTTATAGTGATGTTCTGGTGTTCCCTCGTCTGCATTTGGAACTGGCACCATTAGGTACTGACGCTGCGGATACCCAGAATCACCTGTAACAATGAATATTGTTAAAAAATAAAATGTTTTGTCATCAACAATTATATTTTTATTAGGAGTTAGGAGTTTTCAATGATTTCGCCTGCTCTCCAATTTTTATGAATTCCGTGAACTTCGGTAATAAAGCCTAAATTACTCAGAAATAAAGTAGTTTTTTTAATGATGAAAGAATTTTTGAAGGAATTAATCCAGTAGTTTTTGAGTTAAATATTTACAAACAAACAAAGATTCGTCTTTATAATTAATTAGCTAAGAGGTAACTCACCTAACAAGTACACAGATTCGCCTGTTTGTACTAATTGTTCGAGGTGGTCCCGAATGATGCAATTATTAAAAATAAGGCTGTCGTGAGTCGCTCCGCCATATGTTGCATCTACATGTATTATGTTCAAATCTGCATCTGTGAACTGCAAAAAGAATTATTTTACAACTATTTTTATGTGGCTGTTCTAATGAATGTTAAAAAAAATATAGGTACTAGCAGCGTCTTGTGATTTATACTGCTTCGTTAATGATCCTATGGAATTGGTCCAAATTTCATTAAATCGATTTTCTGTGGTTCAAGTGCGAAAGCGTATACAGACATTATTATATCAGGCTTACCATTTGTACATTTCTTGCATGATATCCTTTGCGACAGTAGTATCGTTCTTCATGGCAAGTTGGTCTCACCATTGTCACAAAAGTCCCATCTACACATCCTATTACCCCAGGAATACTGAATTTCTCATAGAATCTGCAATAAGAAATAAAAAAATCATTAAATATTTTTCATTAACATGATAGGTTTATTTAGGTAGGTACACAAACCTTGTTTTGAGTCTCAGTCTTTCTTCAGAATTTTGGGGAAATCTTATGTATTTTTTTACTATACTTGGATGGCTTAGGGCTTCTATGACCTCGTGGATACTACGAGATGCTGATGGCTGCGACACAAACGAATTTATGTGTTTTCCACATATCCTTTGATAGCTCCCAGTCGCAAAGAAAGAAAGTGCACATAACAACTGAAAAAAATTAATGAAATTTCTTGAAACTATCAAAATAAAAGGTACTTAATCTGATAAGGAAACCATCCATAATTAAAGTCGGTTAATAACTCAAAACGTTTTTAAAGAAACCGTAAGGGAGAGAAACTTTGGACTTTAACATAGGGTACCTACCACTTGAAAGGGTGACATCATAAAAAATAATCGGGGATTAGATGACGTTATCGTTAGTGGTTCTATGTTCTATGCGAGGAAGTTATGTTACCTACCTACATAATGGAATGTTTTACAGAGTTATGGGAAAGTTATCCCAATATTCACACGGGATCGGGACTTCCGCAGATGAAATCACGGGACCGATGACTATTGTAACAGTAACTTTTCATGACATTATGAATACACATATAAAGCACTTAGATACATACCTTGACTCTAGCAGTTAATCCTCTTCGTCGACGTTGAGGTTTTTTAACTAAAACTTTAATGTCTTCCATCACTTGAGAAACTAGTTCTTCCGATAAACGGTAGCATTCAACAAAATTTTTATTTCGATTAATAATTTGCATTTCCCGAATGCTGGTACTTTGCCGGCGACTTTCTATTATATCCACAGCATTAGCTTCTCGTATTATAGCACTTAATATAAAATAACGCGCCATTTTAGTAAAAAAATATATAAAATTTGTATCAAATTTGTTCCACAACCACTAACTCACTCACGAACTCGGCACCTAATAGGCGAGTGAATTGCTGACAGGTGAATTCGTATTTGTAAATACTCGAACTCGACGTTCGAGGTGTAAAATTACCTTACAGAATGCCGAATTCATACTATAAACGTCAAAATCACAGACATGTATATTTAAGTAGACAACGCAAGTACCGCGATCTGTATGAAAACCAAGCGTGTCATATTTTTTGTACTGACCTTGACGCGTTATGACGTCACGAGCGCTTTTTAGTGATGTTAATTTCATTTTACGCTAAATCGATTAGGCCGCCACTCGCGCGGCGATTCTAGTATCGTCCTATCCCATCGAAGTAAATCGAAAGAAATCAGATCAAACTAGATCTATGTCTAAGAGGTAGTCAAATAAATGAATCGTAATCGATTACTAAATCGATTCAAGACAGAAAAATGATAATTACCATAGACAGAGGGATGATAAAATAAAGTTATAAACCTTTTAATATTCTAACAAGTAAACTAATGTGTTTTAGCTTTTTCTTACATATGCCCATTGAGTTACCATGTACTACGTACTAGAGAGGCCATCGAAAGAAAGTAATGAAACTGTCAATCAATCAATCTTTATGTCCCGTTGCATCGATCCATTTTCCTTTTATGTTCGGGTTACTTGGAAAACTGAAAAAACAAACATAGTCTAAGCAATAAGGAGTTTTCTTAAAAAACTCCCAAGATGACACTTTATAACTAATGGCGTCCATGTCATAATATTTATTTTTAGTACCTTTGTATTAAAATACTTAAAAGTTCTAGGTCAAGTCGTATTAAATGACAAAAAAAATCTATGCCTTTTTTTCTGAAAAATTGCTCCTTCAAATTATCATTTTTCTGTTCGATTATAAAATCGATTAGAATCGAGAACTGTTGCATCAAATGAACATCACTAACCACAAAATTGGACAGAAAAATGAGAACAGAAAAATGAGAAGACGCTATTCATTGCTTGTTATCATACGACGCGATCTTTACCGTGCCAAGTAAAAGCCGCAATGTATTCCGAATCATTTCGTATGATTTGGTATCCGTGTTTGTCACGATCGTTTTCCACAGATATTCTTTATTTGATTTTAAAATAAATAGTGCATATTCTGATTAGAAAATTACTTACCGGTGGAAGGAAACATCTATGCTAACTCGGCCACTCACAGCTGTGGAGTTTCTACAGTTTATAACGGCGCAATTCGGCATTTTACTTTATTCAGCTTCACGTCTTTCCTTGGCGAACTGCAAGCGCGGACTGAGTGTAGGCCAGCGTCAAGTAAGTTTCATAAACTTAGTTTGGACACGGGAAGTACATACACTCGCTTAGTCTATCTTGATACATGTCTGTGGTCAAAATACTCACTTAGCACAGTTCGCCTCGTCGCCGCTCTCGACGATGTGGCGCCACTAGTACTGTCGAGTTTTACAGAATACGAAATCGAAAACTCACCGCGGATTCCGCGTTCGAGTTTTTATAATAACCTTACAGAATAGCACTGCAGATTCCATTGGCGCAACGTAATTTTAAGTTTTCATTTTATATTCAATTAGCTTTATAGTTATTAATTGTTAAGACTTGCATCGAGCAAGACGTATTGTAATAAGTTTATATTAAAGTATTTCTAAGTGAATTCGTAGTTTTTTTTGGGGCCTCCGGCTGTCTGAAACATAATTTGTGTAATTGTTTATTTATTCTGAATCTTTAAGTTTATTGATTTTTATCCTTTACATAAGCTGTATTTAATAAAAAATGTTTAAAACTCGAATTTTCGAAATTTTTGATTTATAAGTTCTATGTAACGTTTTATAATTAAGTTATGGTATAATTAAATGTAGATTTCACTTTTGTACAGCTTAGACATTTTTCTGTATGGATACAGTGCCTTTCGATTTGAAGTTGGATAACATTTCATTTTATAGGTACTATTATAAAATTAAGAGCATGAAAGAAAAAAAAAAGCATTTCTTCATAATGCTATTGTTACCACAAAAAATATTTTCTTAATCGCAAATTTTAAGAGAAAATAAATTAAAATTAAAATTGATGTGGCGACGTTATACATACAGACGTTAGAACAAAGTCCACCATAAGAATGACGTCATTTAGGAATAAGACGATTTTTAAACATTAATAAAAACCTAAATATTTTCAAAAAGTAAAAATTACTGTTAGTTTTTATCTAGTTTTAATTAAAATAAAAATAAAAACAAGTAGCAAAAAATTTTGAAATGTTGTAATTTTGGAGCACCCTGTAAAGTCTGTATTTGTATGAACATAAGTGGAGATCGCGTCCACTTATTTTCATGCGTAAACGATGATATTCATACTCAACAGGTAACTTGGATTAACAAATAGGATAGGTTATATCCCGTAAATCCCACGGGAACGGGAACTATTTATTTATTGCACGCCTCATAAGCGAAGCGTTGAGGTGGGTACTACTGTCACTTCGCGCAAAACATCTGATTTTTCAAACTTAAAATGTCTTTATGTATCATACATTGCACTTGTAAGATAATAAATACACACACATATTAAGAAAAAAACACTATTTTTAACATTCATGATATTTTTGATGTCATTTTTGTTATTTAAACTAGTTAAAAAACAGTTTAAAAAAGTTCTGTCTTGGACGTCCGTGTGTCTGTATGTGCGGAGGATTTTCTTGTTAACACGATAGCGACCGAAATACTTTACTAATCGAGTCTTTTTTTTTTCTCTTACGCTTGAGTATGCTCAGGAATAGAACCCTTTCATTTTTCAGGGTCTGATTCGATGTGGTTTAATTGTTATTAAATAAACAAAAATAATAATTAATAAATAATTATTAAAAAAAAATTATGAGGCGTGCACTTTTGGATTTTCCAAACTTTTTTCGTTTATTTCTATCTGAATAACCTATCAAAAGTAACATTCAATTGTGTAAATTTTATTTATTACGGATTCAACATCAAACAACTCTACGGTAAGTATCAAGGTGCGTATTAACTATAGAGCTATTATTTATTACCTTACCTACCTATATGTTATAGCTAATTACTGCTGGGCGCTGCAGCTGGCTGCGATTTCGTCCATGTATCTACTGAAAGGTTTCATGACATAATATGAGCACAGGGGAATAAAATAAAAAGACCAGTATGTACATCCAAAAATATTTATTTCAATGATTACAAATTATCCTTAATCTAATTTTGAAAATCTAACACTGAATTAGATTCCTTACAATATTATTCAAATTAATAACAAAATAACGTATTTTACGACAAATTAATATTGAACTAATTATGTAGTTAAAACACGAAAGCGCATTACCTTATTATACCAGCTGCATTAACCAAAAATTTTATATGATAATAAGTATAATATTTTCAACTGATATCAAAATGTACGAAAAATAGTACTTAATAAGTAATTGAACTGAGAACATAATTTAATATTCACACAAAGCTGTATTGTTTCGATATACGTTGTTTTTATTGTAAACTGCATTACATATTTTGATAAAAAAATACTGTAAAACAACAGATGATGAAATTTTCAAAATGAAAAAAAAAAATACAAATTTGCCGCGCAATCGACATTTGACAGCTCTACGACTGAATGAGGCGGTTAAAAAAGTTTGTATAATATTAATAGAAATAATTATCGAGATTTAAATTGCTCTACACAAGATTTATTTTGTTTGTTTTATTACTATACTTCTTAAAGACACAATTAACTCGTACTCGTAATACGATACCTTGGAGTTGGAGCGAAAATATTGTTTGTAATAATTTGGCTAGGAAAATACAACAAATCAAAAACACTATTTACTATGGAAAAAAAACCAGGAAGGTGAAAAACATATATTTACGATTTCGATGCACTCGACTTTTAGTAAAATAATAGGTAGGTAAAAATATTATTATGGTTTTGATCACAGACATATCTGTGGTTTTGATTTTAGCTACTAGTATCAGAAAGCTGCGTGTTCAATGCACGTCGGGGTCACACAACTGTGGAGGATACAGTAGACAATATACCTAATGAAGTTTTTCATCTTTTTATTTTACTGCAAATACAAAATAAAAATTAAACAATGGTAATGTAAATTCTAAACAAACTACTACCAAAATACAATTAGAACAAAAATCATTTGACTGGTTGATTTCACCCAGAGGCCAGAGGCGGCTCGTGACAAAATTGTATGGGTGTTCACTTGAAATAAAACAACGAAAATACAATAGCGTAGCGGGATAATTTATTACAAAAAAAAATGAGCACCACATTTTATAAATGTCTATAACACTAAAAATTACAAAGTACAGGCTATTTCAAAACGAATTCAATGATTATCAATAATTAGTAAATCACCGAATTTGCATTCGCGAGCGTACCTACGCGTAGGTATCCATAGTGTTTGTTTATACTAAAGGAATGGCAACGTCGCAATTGCTGCTGTCATGCGATGCGGCAACGTTGCGTGAGACTCAAAACGCTACCTGCTACGGTATGAACGATTGTTATAAAAATAAAAGTTATACATATTTGTTGGCGTAAACTATTTTATTCATCATTAATTTTGGAAAATAAATAATGTCAAAATTGATTACAATAAAACGCAGTTTTATTTTATTACATTACAGGTAAATTAGCTTGGAGAAATTTTTGCGTTTGTAGTAGTGTATGGTCAGCAAATAAAAAAAAACAACATTTTATTTTTAGTTTTTATTCAAGTATATAATATTAGTATTATTAATATTTTATTAGTTCCAAACATTACAAGCAGTGCCGATTTTTACTTCAGTGAAGACGTGTATGAATTAGGTGTTCTCCGGCCAAAAATGTAAACCACGGTAAAAGTGAAACTGTTCGAACGGTTCCGAACACTGCTTTGTGTAGCGCATGTCGCGTGACGGTCGGCTGCCGAGTAGGTATACCTACTCGGCAGCCGCGATACACGCGACATGCGCTACACAGACCAAAAAGTTTGAGACGATGTAATAAAAGTTTCACTTTAATAACAAACAATAACAACAATAACAAACAATAACAACAATCAACAAATACAAAATTTAACAATTAAACTACGTAATAATTATAATTTTCGAATGAAATGTGTGCTTTATGTTCTAACGGTACCAAGCGACTGACGCCGGACTGCACGAGGCACCTGCGGACAGCGTAAACTGGTTTATTCTGGTTTTGTGCGTGTTTCCACTTTCCACTATCAAGTGACGATTTATTTATTTGTTATGTTTCGTAATTATTATGGTCAAATATTAATTACGAAACAAATTATTATGAACAAGATATTTTATTGTTTCACGGTATTCGCCTTGTCATTGGCTCAAGGACGTAAAATTGAATGATATATTATTTTTTTTATAAAGTCAAAACCATTTTCTTTAAAACATAAATCAGAGTATTGCTAGGGATAAGTATAAAATTAAATAGTAATGTTAGGATATCGAAACATTTTTGTATAGGCTAGAACGATATAATGGAAACGCGCTCTAAGATCTGAGTAATATACACACCACTACATATGCAAAAATTTCTCGAGACTAATTTCACTGTACACTATTGTTTTTTTTAATCAAAACATGTATGTATTTGAGTAGTTAGCAGCATATAATATTCTGAATTTCTGATCCATGCCTATTCACTCAAAACTAATAACACTAATGATTTGTAACAGTAAATTATTTCAATAGGTATTTGAACATTTCATAACCAACAAGTAAGAATAATTCGTATACAAGATACAATAACAAATCTAATACACTATTTATTATTTTATTATATTTCATTATGTGAAAATAACCAGGAAGGTGAAAAACATATTTACGAAAACAAAGTAACATATGGTTTTGCTATTAGCTATCAGGAAAAAAAATCGTATTGGAACAAAAGAAGGATTGTAACTGAATTAGGTAATTAGGTATGTTTGTTTCTGGGTGCACCGTTTTCGACGACGCGACGGCCGACGCGTGACGTAAACAGAGTAGGTACCTACTTTGCTAAAACAAACTAAGTAATAAAATTGTGTGTCTGTCTGAAAATTCGCTAAAGCATATTTTACCAATGTTTGCAAGTTTGTGATTACTTTGATAGTTTATCGATTTATAATAATTGTATACTTATATCATTGTTTAAAAATATTCAAACACAATATGATATAGGTACTGATTTATCACTGGTTTCAGTGATGAACTGATGAGTCAATGTTAGCCACAATACTAATCACTTTCGTCATACATGTGTATGAACTATGATTGATGTGATTTGCAATGTGGTGAAATTTCATAAAAATCACGGGCCAATTTTTTGTTTTGAATCCCACCGAAAATACATATACATATTACTAATTGCGTTATTAGAATAATTAATTACTATACCCACGATCAATTATTACAATTTACAATATAGTCTCAAATGCATACTAGAGAAATATTGCAATTTGAATCAAAAAATGCATAGCATACAAAAATAAATTCACAACACAAGAAATTCCGCGCGCAAATCATAGCGCGTGTCAATGAAATCAAGAATGTAATTTTATATCAAGCCGACGACGACGCCGAACTAAAGTACCTACAGTACCATTTACCTTCAGTGTACAATACAGTTTACAGACCTACGACGGACGAACAATAATGAGTAATAAATTGTTTACAAAAAAAAACATAGTTTCTAAGGTCATTAGTTTTATTTTATTTTATTGTTATTTTCTTTGAACGATTGGAAATGAAATTACTCAATTATTACACATAGAACTTTGATTTATTAGAATTATGCGAATTATGTATAAGATAACGAACGCGAATGCACGACATCTAGCGCGTCAATGTCTAAACATCGCCATTCGTTTAGACATTGACGCGCTAGATGTCGTGCTTTATGTCGTGTTTCGCTTGGCAAAAGTCACGCACACTACTGTAGAAGTGTCAAATTTTGCCGGTATTTCACTGTTGTTTTTCTAAGTAAATAATGTAAGTTATTGATTAAAAAGGTCGAACGCGGACACATTTCATTGTAGAGAAGTGATAAAATGATTAGTTTTAAAGAAATAGTGTCTGTGTTAAGTGTTTAGTCGTCATCAAAAATGTATGGAGGGACGGTCGGAACATCCACCTTAAACAAGAATTATTTCATATAGGTTTTCTATTCAAGAACTGCTCTTACCAATTCAAGATCCTTGGCATCTTGTGGATGTGGATAACCTGAGCATGATGGTTGATCAGTAGTATTTGATATGTCAATTAAGGCAAATTGAGATGGATGGTCTGCCTGAAAGAGATAAAAATGTTACTTATAACATTGGATATGGTCCCAAGTAATAATAAATAGATTGCTACAGAAACATGGACTCAATGTTTGGTAAATTGTAAAACTTTTAGTATTTTTTTTATTAAAAGCATTTATTGAACAAACATAGTGTATTATACTTATGGATAGTGTAGCTTTCCAACAACGAAAGAATTAAAAAAATTGGACCAGTACAACAGTAGGACAACTAAAAAAATAACTCAGTAGGTTTTAAGTACCAGTCATCACACCACTTGTCTCATGACACTCTAGGTCTCTAGAGCATATCAGTCAAAAAAGATATTGTGAAGCTTAAGTAAATGAATCCTTAGACACTATCGGAAATTTAAGAACAATTATAATCTTTTTTCCATTAAAATAATATCCTGGTTTTATTATATCGTAATATTGTCTTAATTCTAACTCTAAAATTCTATCCTTACCATATATAGTATTTAATTTTATTAATATATCCTTTAACACATTTGAACTTAACATAGAATGATGTGTTGAGGACGTACGAATGAAAGCTAATGTATTTTCAATTCTAACCAATTCTTGCAATATATCATCTACATTTTCTGTCATTATGCTAAGGATTTGGGCAAATTTAGCATATTTTATCAAACGGGATATTTGTATCCTGGAATCAGATAAATTTAAAGTCAATAACGTTCAAGATAGAATTCGAGGACAACCACTGAAAATAAGTAATATCGACTTAAATGAAATACACTTCAACCACAGCCCTGAAAATCATGTAAAGTTGAATTCAATAAATTTGGAAGATCTGCATAAGATTCATACTAAGGTACTGATGCAAGCACCGATTGAACTAGAAAAGAATACATCGACGATATACCATACCACTGTCCCAATTTATACATTCCTTTTGGGCACTTTGCTACTTTTCGCAACTTACAAAGTAATCCGTTATAAGAACGTTACGTGCTGGAAGAATCAAGACGACCCTAATACAAAGACGGAAGATCAAGACAGTCAAAATTGTACCGAATCTTCGCCAGGACCACAGTTTCCAGCAACATTTTATCACACCGTGCTCAAATAGTTGCTGGTCTTCGGGGGGAGGAGTTACGCCAACGGATCCCCAAGACATTGCTGCGTCGACGTTTCTCACGGGAACGTATTGTACGGACGTAGCAGCTAGGCTATTCTGTAAAAAACGCGCCCGAACTCGCATCTCACCTGAGTGAGTCGACTCACTTCACTTTCGAACGTTCGAGTTTTTGGTTTCGCATTCTGTAAACATCCGCTCGGCAGAGGCGAAGCGAAGTGAGTCTCACTTCGAAACTCACTTGCCTAGTGAAGGGATCTTATAGATTTGAATTTATCGACATTGTTATTATCTTTAAAATGCGGCAATTTAACACATTTTGAAGACATAATAACACTTTAGTATTGTACCGTGGGTGGAATTAAACTAAAATTGCAATTTTACACTGATAAATTCTTTAAAATCAAAATAATTCTAGCGTCACTGAAAAAAAAGGACGCTTGTCTGTGGTTCGTTTGACTTATGTTTATTTCTCAAGTGGTTTTTTGTACCTAATTTTAAAGTGTTTCGTGTTGCATTCTTTCTAAAAGTTATGTTGGAGTTTTGGCTGCATATTACATTCGATGTCCCCGAATTTCATTATTTTGTGTTGTTTAATCGATAGCTGGTAGTGGATTTTCTTAACAAACTGCTTTTCTTTTCCATCAAAAATGCGTAGTTTTTGTGAAAATCGAAATTGAAAATGATATTTTTTAAGGTTATTTTTGTACTAAAAACGCAACTTAAAGTAAAATCTTAAGCCATTATAGTATCAAAATGTCTAATTATCACACTCACACGCATTATTTTTAAATATATTTACGTACCTATTACTTTATTTACATATTACAATTTATTTTGTCAAAATAGTATTTTAACAATTTAGTATAGCCAAAAATCGTTCCATATTTTGTATTCACAACAAGCCACAGATAACACAGATTAGTTAATATGACGCAGATCACAGATTAGCAATACAAATATACTAGCTTATCATAGAGTATAAATGATACATTTTAATTTTTAATGTTTTTTTTATAGCTCACTTGCTTCAGTTTTAAAAATCGATTAACTTTTACTTTTAGTATTCAAATAGGTAGCGAGGAGCGAAGCGACGAGCGTGTTAGGTTAACTGTTGAACTGCCGCACGAGCCGAGCGAGCGAAGCGAGCGTGCCGCGGCAGCGGCCGGCGAGTGCCAGAAGCGACTTTAGGGCGATTCCCACTCAAACAAAAAAAAACTACGTAGGTTTAAACAACCTGTTTGTATTTTATTTATGTATCGTAAAATTTTTGTTATTATCAAATGCTATCTAAATTAAAATTACGAAGTGTCTAGTCGTCCGCTAAACGGATGAATAAAATAAATTAGTCGTCCGATTACCGGATGAATAAAATAATTTAATCGTCCGATTATTCGGATTACTAGATAACCTTTTAACACTAAAGCTAGTTGGGTTGGACTAAAGCAAAGGGGGCTCAGGACTTAGAAAATTTTTGATGGAGTTGGTGTCATTATAACACCTATTTATTATTGTTTTATCGTAAAGATTACGCTAATATAAGCATGTTTTATAGGAACAACTTTTCTCTAAAATCAAAAATGGCCGAGATATTCGCCCTCAATTCGTTAGGTTAGGTTTAGGTTAGGTTAGGTTAGGTTTCTTAAAAAAAAAACTACACAGAAATAGGAGCCCCGCGAAGCGGGGCTCCGTCGACGCGCAAAAAAAATCAAGTTTAGGTTAGGTTAGCCGTTAGGTTAGGTTAGGTTAGGTTTCTTAAAAAAAAAACTACACAGAAACAGGAGCCCCGCGAAGCGGGGCTCCGTCGACGCGCAAAAAAAAATCAAGTTTAGGTTAGGTTAGCCGTTAGGTTAGGTTAGGTTAGGTTTCTTAAAAAAAAAACTACACAGAAATAGGAGCCCCGCGAAGCGGGGCTCCGTCGACGCGCAAAAAAAATCAAATACCTACGTGTGCCCTCCTCCCCCCTCTCCTCCCCCCACAAAAAACCTATAATACGTGCGGCAGTTCTCTAAAGAATTATTATTTTATTCATCCGGTAATCGGACAACTAATTTATTTTATTCATCCGTTTAGCGGACGACTAGCGCTGTCCTTAAAATTATTTTTGACAAATTCATTTTAAAAATCACTTTCGAATTATATTTATTATCTACAATTGTGAACGCGTCATAATATAACATTTATTATCTATAATGGCATGTCGTAAATACGTGGTAAATACAAACTTACATTTTCCAGGTAATATAATTTAAGAAATTGTTATAAATAAATTAATAATACGGCATTATATTTAAAAATATTGCCTGTGTGCGAGATTACTAGAAGTTTTAATACGACAATGGTATAAAAGTGTCGTTTTTAGTACAAAAATAACCTTAAAAAAAATAATTTTCATTTTCGATTTTCACAAAAACTACGCATTTTTGTTGGAAAAGAAAAGCAGTTTGTTAAGAAAATCCACTACCAGCTATCGATTAAACAGCACAAAATAATGAAATTCGGGGACATCGAATCAAATATTTAACCGGAGTTTTAGTTAATGTTTCAGTTTGGCTTTATTAAGTTGTTGTGTAATTGCTGTTAAACGTGTTGCATAAATTATTTAAAGGAGAAAACTGCAAAAATAACAACTATGAGGTGAGTAATGTGATTCTTGTATTTAACTAAAATATTATCTTATACAACAAGCTTATTGAAATATTTAACTTAAAATCTTAAACATTGTAGCTCCTCGGAAAGGTCGTCTCATCCCTCCCGTGCCCAAGTAGAGTATCTAGTCGACTATCTTAGCAAACATCCTAGCTTAGCCAAGGGTTTTTCAAAAGTCCCGAGCGCTAGAGACGAAGCTAGAAAAACATGGGAGGAGTTGACTATCAAATTAAATAGCTTGGGAGGCTGCACTAAAACATGGAAACAGTGGACAAAGGTAGGCAATAGGCATATAGAAAACTATTCATCTTATACCGTGTAGGTATCTGGCTTACCTATATATTATTAATAAACTTTTAATTTTGCTTTAGTATTGGTCTGACAAAAAGAGTGCCGTGAAGAAAAAAGCTGCCCTAAGATACCGGGCACGCAATAAGACTGGTGGTGGATGTGAATCGGTGGTGGAGCTTTCAGAGGTGGAGGAGAAAATACTCACATTAATGGGCGGGGAAGGTTTTGCAATTGGTGATAGGCATTTGGAAATTAATCCATTTGAAGTAAGCTATTGTTATCGATTTTGTTGATCCGATACATGTATGTATGTAAAATATAATTATTCAATGTCATGTTCTTTTTTTAGGAAATCCCCGTCCTTACTGATGCCAACGAAAGCCCCACATTGTCGACTTCATCTATGATAAATGAAACCACAACTATTGTAAGTAAATACCTAGTGTATTAATAAAATATTACTTAATAATAAACAACTTATTAGTAAATGTTTCTTATATTGTTCTAGGAATACCAAGTCTTGGATGAGACTGCTATAAATACGGAAAATGTTAGTATGGCAGATACTGAGGTGTAGAGTGCGGGTTGCGGGGGTAATGAAACACGTGTATCTTCCTCGAGTGATTTATTATAACTGAACTTATAATACACTACAGTACAAGACAAGAAGCTTATATCTAATACACTACACCACAGGGGTAGGAGATTAAAAAAAAATGTTATACTAAATTTTTTTTTTGTTAAGTAAGTAACAATTAATATGAGATTAAAAGAAAATTCCTAATTTTTATACAATTTTGTTCGATTTTTGTGTACAATTTCTTCTTTATTGTTCTTCAAAATTATAACATTAGGTTCCTTATCTTCTATAACAATAAATGGACCATTATACAAAGTATCTAATTTATTTGCATTTTCATTTTTTAACTATATTAAATCACCTTTCTTATATCGGACTTGATTTATGTTTTTATCATATACAGATTTTCGCACTTGTTTACTTTTTAACAAATTGTTTTGTGCGTCTCTATGTGCTACTTGCAAACGATATCTTAATTCTAAACTATAATTATCTGGGTTATATAAAGGTTCTATGCTAGTACTTAGTCTACTCGGAATGTCACTTGGTTTTCCAAAAACTAATTCATACCGGGTATATTTTGTAGAGGAATGTACAGTATTATTAAAATTAAAACACCAAAAGGGTAGCCAATGGCTCCACGTTTCAGGGTAATTATTGCATTGTATTCTTAAGAATGAACCTAAATGTTTATGTGCATTTTCGAGTGAACCAATCGACTCGTGATGGTAGGAGGTTGAGTTTAATTTTTCAATTTCTAAAAGTTTACAGACCTCTATCATAGTAGATGACATAAACTCAGTGCCTCTATCTGTTGCTATAATTTTTGGGATTCCGAACCTTAAAATAAATTGATTAACAAATGCTCTAGCAACGGTGACCGTTTCCTTATTTTTAAGAGGATAAGCCTCCACAAACTTACTTAATTCACACTGTAACGTAAGTATATAATTATTACCGTCTACATCTTGATCCAATGGACCAACTAAGTCTAAAAATACTTTCTCGAAAGCAAACGAGGCTGTGGTTGTTATAACCATCGGCTCTTTGGTATTTCGGGAATACTTAGATTTTTGACATTTTTCGCATTTAGTTACAAAATCTCTTATGTCTTTTTCCATTTCTGGCCAGAAATATATCTTCTTAATATTATTTATCATTCTACGAATGCCTGCGTGGCCACTAGTGGGCAGTAAGTGATAGTCATTAATAATAAATTGTTTATCATTTTCATTATCAATTCTTTCTACACCTCGTAATATACATATCCGTGGACCGGTCCATATATCTTTACTTTTAATTTCTTCTATTAGTTCTTTTATAAATAACGCGTTATTATTTGTTTTTATTATACATATTTCGTCGACATTAATATTTTTACTTAATTCACTTAATTTCTTCACAAAAACGGCTCGCGTGTATTGTGCTTTGAAATCAAGATTAATGTATAAAATTTTCTTATTTTGGGAGAAAGCAAAACACTCGGTTTCTACATCTATACCCATTCGATTTCGAATCCTATTTAACTCTTTTCCTTCTATTAAAATCATCTCTATCGCACCACTCGGAACTCGCAATAATTCCACGATTCTCGGTTGATCAGGCCGATAGTCTGTGTCATTATTGGTAGTTGGAGTGTCACTCTTTTCTTTAACTTCTTCTAGTTTCTTTTTCTGTGCTCTAGTCATTACGTTAATTATTTTATCGTTGATACATTTCAATTCGTTTGAGTTTATTGTAATTCTAGACAACGCGTCTGCTACGGCGTTTTCTTTACCTTTAATATACACAACGTTAAAATCATATTCTTCTAATGTTAACCTAAATTTTAATAATCTACTCGATGGATCTTTAATTCCGAATAAATACAATAATGGTTTATGGTCCGTCATGATTGTGAACTTTTTACCTAAGAGATACGGCCTAAAATATTTAACTCCCCACACTATTGCAAGTAATTCTTTTTGTATAGTTGGGTAATTTTTTTCAGCTTTGTTTAAAGGCCGACTTGCATAAGCGACTGGTCTTTTATCTTTATTGCAAAGTACTGCTCCTACTGCAATGCCAGAAGCATCAGTTTGTAAGATAAACTCGTTTTCGTCTGAAAAGTCTGGATATTGTAAAATGGGGGGTGATACTAACGCTTTTTTCATGATTTTAAACGAGTTTTCGCATTGTTCAGACCATATAAAAGGGACATCTTTACGACACAAATTATTTAAAGGGATAGTTATTTCCGCGAAATTCTTTATAAATTTTCGGTAATAGTTACAAAATGCAACAAAACGTTTTACTTCTTCTGTATTTTTTGGTGTTGGGTAATTTTCAACAATTTTTATTTTAGCTTTATCTGGACTAATTCCATCTGCTGACACTGTGTGTCCTAAATATAATAATTCCTTTTTCAAAAAATTACATTTGATGGGATTTAATTTTAAGTTAACTTTTCTAAGTCTCTCAAAAACATCTATTAAATTTTTATTATGACCTTCTAAATTACGTCCAAAAATTACAAGGTCATCAAGATAAACAAAACATTTCTCATACGTTAGACCTGACATGGCTATAGTCATTAACCTTGAAAAAGAACTTGGACTGGTTTTAAGACCCATTGGCATTCGTTTCATCTGGTATTGTCCAGTGTTGGTTGTAAAGGCAGTAATCTTACGTGATTCGGGGTTCAAGGTCGTTTGGTAATAAGATTGACTAAGGTCTAAATGGGTAAAATACACGGCACCAGCAAGGGACTCTAAGATATCAGTGATATTCGGTAGCGGAAATTTATCATCTTGTATAACTTCATTTAATTTACGGTAATCTATCACTAATCTCCACTTTTTGCTATCATCATTTGACTTTTTAGGAACAAGTAAAATGGGGCTAGACCACTCACTTTGAGCTTCTTCTATAATATCATCCTGTAACATTTTCTCAATTTGCTTATTTATTTCAGGTTTTTGACTATGTGGTAACCTGTATGGTTTTGTATAAACGGGGCTAGCATTCGGTTTTAAATAAATATTATGTTCATATGAATTAGTAGTTGTAAGCTTATCACCCGGTAAGTGAAAGATATCATTGTATTTAGTACAAATTGCTTGTATAGTCTCACGCTCGGTAGGATGTAAGTGATCCAATTTTAATAATTCTAACAAAATATTAGCTCTCTCTGCGTTTGATTTACATTTATTAAACTGACATATTTGGTAATCGTTTAACGAGTGTAGGTCTGGTTGAAAGGTCGGTATAGTAATTGATTCTTCTTGAGTATTTAATATTTTAATGGGAATAACGTTATTTACTGGCTTCACTATTAAAGCTGCTAAAAATAGACCCTCTTGTAATTGTTGTGGTAAAACAACACAGTCATTATTTAATTTATTATTCATAATTATTGGTATGTAGTGAATGGACTCGCTTCTCGCAGGAATAGTTAAGTAGTTATGTGAAGTAGTAGGTGACGCATATAGTGGTATAATATTTTTGCATTGGTTATATAGAATTAATGTATCGTTTTCTAGATTAATATGTGAATTAAATTTCGATAAGAAATCTAAACCTAGGATTCCATCTGATTTACACGGTAAATTATCGAACAAATAAAATTTATGATTAAATCTACTATTTTGAGTACGCAAAGTAAGATAAACATATCCCTTTGAGCATATTTTTCCACCGATACCATTTATTATAATGTTATCTTCATACAAAGTAGTATGTTCTAATAAGGCGTTCTTAGAAACAGCGGAAATGGACGCGCCGGTATCAAGTAACCATGAATACTTGGAATTGTTTATGTCAAAATGGACGTACCTAACATTTTTATTGCAGGTTAAAATGTTATAACATTTAGGACCGAAAAAACTGGTTTTTGGTCTCTATTTCTTCGTTATTTGCTTGACGGTTCTCGCTCCCTTCGGCTGAGAAAATTTTGTGTTGGTTGTTCCTACCTCGACTACCTCTACCACGATAATATCCTGAAGCATTATGATTATTGCCAAATTTTGGAAAATTATTACCTCTTCCGCGTATATATCCACCACGGGGATTGCCATTATAATTTTGCCGATAATAATAATTATTATTATAAACTTGACCTCGAGAATTGCCACGGTAATTGAAACCTTTATTATAATAATTATTCTGCCCTCTTCTAGTGAAATTATTATTATATCTCTTGTTTGACTTACCCCTGGCGCTGAAAATACCTCCGGAAGTCGAGGGCTGCCCCAGCTCCTCGTCCTCCGCTGCACGCACCGCGTCTTTCAACTCGGAAAAGTTCCGCGCTGAAATGATAGTGCTCAAGCGTTTATTTCTTAATCCATCAGAGAATCTTTTAATAGCAATTTTTTCGTTTATAGGTCTCAGTATTTCGCAGGTCTTTTCGTTACCGTTAGCTTGCGCAATAGTGAGGTCTATAAATAATTCTGATAGTTTATTTCCATAATCACAAATTGACATATCATTTTGACTCAAATTATTTAATTGATATAGTATTGCATTGGCGGACTTTTTTGTAAGTAAATAAGTTTTTAAATCTTGTAAAAGGCTTGCTACATCATCATATTTGCATTTTAGTTTTAGTTTAGCGGTTTTAGTTAATCTAGTTTTCAAAACAAAAGATATTAACATTTTTTCTTGGTCTGTGTCCTTTAGGCAATCGCTATATAATTCTACCGCGTCTATGATTTTTTCTGTCGTACTTTCTGAACCATCCATAACAGGTATCAAGGATGTTGCAGTTTTGATTTCAAACTTCTCCATGTTTGAAGTAGTTGTTTCTACGTTACCTTGAAAATCATATGATAGAATCTTATCGTAAATAACGTTTATTCTCTCCTTCAAGACTTCATAAACGTATTCAGCTAATTCTAACGAGGTTTTTCGCTCAGAAAATATACTAATAATAGTTTTATAAGATGAATATAATTCCTTAGCTCTTAATATATTATCCTTAACTTTGCTTTTATATTGTAACCTTCTAGATGGGCCTAACTTCCTCAAAGTAATTTGAATATCAGATAATTCATTAAAAATCCTTTCTAAATCTTTTTCCATATAAAATGAAATTAAAACATACTTACATAAAAATGATTTACCTAGTAGTTTGGTCCTTACATGAATGCATTACGGCCAATATATTTTCCATGTGACATTCCGAAATACTTAGGCTGTAAGATACAAGAAACATAAAATTATGACAAAAGTAACAATTACATTGGCATTTTAATATAATTATTAATTATTTCTAATCCGACACTTATAGTTCCTATTATGTCGATAGTAGATGACGCAACACAGTTCTTTGTTTTTATTACTTTTGCTCACTAAATGATTACAAAAAGAAAGCACTTAATATACGATATATGTTTTTCACTCGGGCTCACTAACACGGAATTCACTTTATTTTTTTTTTACACGGATTCGTTTCCTTCTTCACGTTCTCGCTTTCCCGACAACCGCAAACGCATTCTTCTTATAAATTGTGATTCAATTTGTTTCTCGATAGATTTCTTTTGTCTGTCCTTCAGCTTTTTCCATATAAAAATGACGATTATAATAGCGAAAATTGTCAAGGTCGTCGCCAATAATATATTATTTATGTGGATATGGGATTCGACCGCAGAATTACTTCCTTGGGATGCATTTTGTGCAATCATCACCTCCTTGTCTCCCGTTTTAGAGTAACTTTTGCCCATTTTAGAAGTGTACGTGACTGGTTATGGAGAATGTTCCTTGCGTTATCTCCATTTTCATTACTTCAATATTATAAATGCTCTAACTTAGAGCACTGAGGCACACAGGAATCCGCTGAATTGCATAATTCGCCCGATACGCGACACCCGGCAACTTACACCGCGGCGCTCGCGCATGGCAGGGTCGCCATGTAGAGTGCGGGTTGCGGGGGTAATGAAACACGTGTATCTTCCTCGAGTGATTTATTATAACTGAACTTATAATACACTACAGTACAAGACAAGAAGCTTATATCTAATACACTACAGAGGTATATATTAATAAGATATTATGAAAATGGTACTTTTTTATTGATTCCAGTATTTGAAATACTATGTTTTTTTTTCAGAGACCTCAACTAATTCAGCAATATGTTAACTGTATCCCGAATCCCGAACCTTCCCCTGCTCATACACCACCGAGAGCGGAGGTAACGAGCCCTCTGCAAGCAGTTACCCCCTCTGGCTCAGGCAACTTTCCTGCTCGACGTCAATTGAACGTCGCGGGTCCATCACCACGTCGTACTACAAGTAATTATGAGATTTATGAATTGATTTACAATATTTATAATCCATACTAATATTATAAATGCGAAAGTAACTCTGTCTGTCTGTCTGTTACTCAATCACGCCTTAACTACTGAACCAATTTGCATGAAATTTGGTATAGAGATATTTTGATACCCGAGAAAGGACATAGGATAGGTTTTATCCCGGAAATCCTACGGGAACGGGTTTTTCTTTGAAAACGCGGGCGAAGCCGCGGGCGGAAAGCTAGTCAACAATAAAAATTTGGAAATACATACAAATAAAACTAAATAATACTTGATAATGAATTAAGGAAATAATAATAACATCAGAAGACTTGTCAAAAATGCGTCACCGCGACCGGTGGAAATAATAATAAATTAATATTTATTTTACGTTTCAGGGTCATCGAGTCGTCCACAACAACGGCAAAGAAGACGATCACCTCCATCACAAAGGCGGCAATCTCAATTAACAACCTTTACTGAAAGGTTTCTTAGCTTGGAAGAGCAACGGATTGAGATTGACCGTCGCTACTGTGAGTTACAGGAGGTGATGGTCAACTCACAAAGGGAGACCAACAGAATGACAGCAGAGGGCCTGATTGCCGTCGGGGAAGGTCTTAAATTATTAGCTGAAAATTTAAAAAAATAAAATACTTTTATACTTAAATACATTTATTAGTTCTTAACTTATTTTAGTAGTAAAAAATTATCTGTGGTTTTACTTATAGTTTCTTAATTTACTAACATTAGTTTATAAGCCCTAATTGAGTTACTAACACCTATGAATATAATTTTCTGGAATAAATAATTTGCATTGATTTTTGATTGAATTAATTACAATTACCGCGTGTTCCTTGCCCTCCATAATTCATTTATCAATCTTTGTCTACATAGCTGACCAAGTGCAGTTTCATTAGGTACATCCTCATTTGAAGCTACACTTTGTCTGGTCCTATGAAAACCAGCCTCAACCTCTAGCTCTGAATTGAATATGGCTGGAGCTGGCAGGCCGGCACGATTACAAATATTGTGAAGCACGCAACATGCTATTACAATCTTCGAAACCGTGTCGGGGTCATAATGTAGGACTCTATGTGCTAATAGGCATCTAAATCTGGCTTTAAGGACCCCAATTGTTCTTTCTACGGTGTTTCTTGCAGTAGCATGCAGCTAGTTATAGTGATGTTCTGGTGTTCCCTCGTCTGCATTTGGAACTGGCACCATTAGGTACTGACGCTGCGGATACCCAGAATCACCTGTAACAATGAATATTGTTAAAAAATAAAATGTTTTGTCATCAACAATTATATTTTTATTAGGAGTTAGGAGTTTTCAATGATTTCGCCTGCTCTCCAATTTTTATGAATTCCGTGAACTTCGGTAATAAAGCCTAAATTACTCAGAAATAAAGTAGTTTTTTTAATGATGAAAGAATTTTTGAAGGAATTAATCCAGTAGTTTTTGAGTTAAATATTTACAAACAAACAAAGATTCGTCTTTATAATTAATTAGCTAAGAGGTAACTCACCTAACAAGTACACAGATTCGCCTGTTTGTACTAATTGTTCGAGGTGGTCCCGAATGATGCAATTATTAAAAATAAGGCTGTCGTGAGTCGCTCCGCCATATGTTGCATCTACATGTATTATGTTCAAATCTGCATCTGTGAACTGCAAAAAGAATTATTTTACAACTATTTTTATGTGGCTGTTCTAATGAATGTTAAAAAAAATATAGGTACTAGCAGCGTCTTGTGATTTATACTGCTTCGTTAATGATCCTATGGAATTGGTCCAAATTTCATTAAATCGATTTTCTGTGGTTCAAGTGCGAAAGCGTATACAGACATTATTATATCAGGCTTACCATTTGTACATTTCTTGCATGATATCCTTTGCGACAGTAGTATCGTTCTTCATGGCAAGTTGGTCTCACCATTGTCACAAAAGTCCCATCTACACATCCTATTACCCCAGGAATACTGAATTTCTCATAGAATCTGCAATAAGAAATAAAAAAATCATTAAATATTTTTCATTAACATGATAGGTTTATTTAGGTAGGTACACAAACCTTGTTTTGAGTCTCAGTCTTTCTTCAGAATTTTGGGGAAATCTTATGTATTTTTTTACTATACTTGGATGGCTTAGGGCTTCTATGACCTCGTGGATACTACGAGATGCTGATGGCTGCGACACAAACGAATTTATGTGTTTTCCACATATCCTTTGATAGCTCCCAGTCGCAAAGAAAGAAAGTGCACATAACAACTGAAAAAAATTAATGAAATTTCTTGAAACTATCAAAATAAAAGGTACTTAATCTGATAAGGAAACCATCCATAATTAAAGTCGGTTAATAACTCAAAACGTTTTTAAAGAAACCGTAAGGGAGAGAATCTTTGGACTTTAACATAGGGTACCTACCACTTGAAAGGGTGACATCATAAAAAATAATCGGGGATTAGATGACGTTATCGTTAGTGGTTCTATGTTCTATGCGAGGAAGTTATGTTACCTACCTACATAATGGAATGTTTTACAGAGTTATGGGAAAGTTATCCCAATATTCACACGGGATCGGGACTTCCGCAGATGAAATCACGGGACCGATGACTATTGTAACAGTAACTTTTCATGACATTATGAATACACATATAAAGCACTTAGATACATACCTTGACTCTAGCAGTTAATCCTCTTCGTCGACGTTGAGGTTTTTTAACTAAAACTTTAATGTCTTCCATCACTTGAGAAACTAGTTCTTCCGATAAACGGTAGCATTCAACAAAATTTTTATTTCGATTAATAATTTGCATGTCCCGAATGCTGGTACTTTGCCGGCGACTTTCTATTATATCCACAGCATTAGCTTCTCGTATTATAGCACTTAATATAAAATAACGCGCCATTTTAGTAAAAAAATATATAAAATTTGTATCAAATTTGTTCCACAACCACTAACTCACTCACGAACTCGGCACCTAATAGGCGAGTGAATTGCTGACAGGTGAATTCGTATTTGTAAATACTCGAACTCGACGTTCGAGGTGTAAAATTACCTTACAGAATGCCGAATTCATACTATAAACGTCAAAATCACAGACATGTATATTTAAGTAGACAACGCAAGTACCGCGATCTGTATGAAAACCAAGCGTGTCATATTTTTTGTACTGACCTTGACGCGTTATGACGTCACGAGCGCTTTTTAGTGATGTTAATTTCATTTTACGCTAAATCGATTAGGCCGCCACTCGCGCGGCGATTCTAGTATCGTCCTATCCCATCGAAGTAAATCGAAAGAAATCAGATCAAACTAGATCTATGTCTAAGAGGTAGTCAAATAAATGAATCGTAATCGATTACTAAATCGATTCAAGACAGAAAAATGATAATTACCATAGACAGAGGGATGATAAAATAAAGTTATAAACCTTTTAATATTCTAACAAGTAAACTAATGTGTTTTAGCTTTTTCTTACATATGCCCATTGAGTTACCATGTACTACGTACTAGAGAGGCCATCGAAAGAAAGTAATGAAACTGTCAATCAATCAATCTTTATGTCCCGTTGCATCGATCCATTTTCCTTTTATGTTCGGGTTACTTGGAAAACTGAAAAAACAAACATAGTCTAAGCAATAAGGAGTTTTCTTAAAAAACTCCCAAGATGACACTTTATAACTAATGGCGTCCATGTCATAATATTTATTTTTAGTACCTTTGTATTAAAATACTTAAAAGTTCTAGGTCAAGTCGTATTAAATGACAAAAAAAATCTATGCCTTTTTTTCTGAAAAATTGCTCCTTCAAATTATCATTTTTCTGTTCGATTATAAAATCGATTAGAATCGAGAACTGTTGCATCAAATGAACATCACTAACCACAAAATTGGACAGAAAAATGAGAACAGAAAAATGAGAAGACGCTATTCATTGCTTGTTATCATACGACGCGATCTTTACCGTGCCAAGTAAAAGCCGCAATGTATTCCGAATCATTTCGTATGATTTGGTATCCGTGTTTGTCACGATCGTTTTCCACAGATATTCTTTATTTGATTTTAAAATAAATAGTGCATATTCTGATTAGAAAATTACTTACCGGTGGAAGGAAACATCTATGCTAACTCGGCCACTCACAGCTGTGGAGTTTCTACAGTTTATAACGGCGCAATTCGGCATTTTACTTTATTCAGCTTCACGTCTTTCCTTGGCGAACTGCAAGCGCGGACTGAGTGTAGGCCAGCGTCAAGTAAGTTTCATAAACTTAGTTTGGACACGGGAAGTACATACACTCGCTTAGTCTATCTTGATACATGTCTGTGGTCAAAATACTCACTTAGCACAGTTCGCCTCGTCGCCGCTCTCGACGATGTGGCGCCACTAGTACTGTCGAGTTTTACAGAATACGAAATCGAAAACTCACCGCGGATTCCGCGTTCGAGTTTTTATAATAACCTTACAGAATAGCACTGCAGATTCCATTGGCGCAACGTAATTTTAAGTTTTCATTTTATATTCAATTAGCTTTATAGTTATTAATTGTTAAGACTTGCATCGAGCAAGACGTATTGTAATAAGTTTATATTAAAGTATTTCTAAGTGAATTCGTAGTTTTTTTTGGGGCCTCCGGCTGTCTGAAACATAATTTGTGTAATTGTTTATTTATTCTGAATCTTTAAGTTTATTGATTTTTATCCTTTACATAAGCTGTATTTAATAAAAAATGTTTAAAACTCGAATTTTCGAAATTTTTGATTTATAAGTTCTATGTAACGTTTTATAATTAAGTTATGGTATAATTAAATGTAGATTTCACTTTTGTACAGCTTAGACATTTTTCTGTATGGATACAGTGCCTTTCGATTTGAAGTTGGATAACATTTCATTTTATAGGTACTATTATAAAATTAAGAGCATGAAAGAAAAAAAAAAGCATTTCTTCATAATGCTATTGTTACCACAAAAAATATTTTCTTAATCGCAAATTTTAAGAGAAAATAAATTAAAATTAAAATTGATGTGGCGACGTTATACATACAGACGTTAGAACAAAGTCCACCATAAGAATGACGTCATTTAGGAATAAGACGATTTTTAAACATTAATAAAAACCTAAATATTTTCAAAAAGTAAAAATTACTGTTAGTTTTTATCTAGTTTTAATTAAAATAAAAATAAAAACAAGTAGCAAAAAATTTTGAAATGTTGTAATTTTGGAGCACCCTGTAAAGTCTGTATTTGTATGAACATAAGTGGAGATCGCGTCCACTTATTTTCATGCGTAAACGATGATATTCATACTCAACAGGTAACTTGGATTAACAAATAGGATAGGTTATATCCCGTAAATCCCACGGGAACGGGAACTATTTATTTATTGCACGCCTCATAAGCGAAGCGTTGAGGTGGGTACTACTGTCACTTCGCGCAAAACATCTGATTTTTCAAACTTAAAATGTCTTTATGTATCATACATTGCACTTGTAAGATAATAAATACACACACATATTAAGAAAAAAACACTATTTTTAACATTCATGATATTTTTGATGTCATTTTTGTTATTTAAACTAGTTAAAAAACAGTTTAAAAAAGTTCTGTCTTGGACGTCCGTGTGTCTGTATGTGCGGAGGATTTTCTTGTTAACACGATAGCGACCGAAATACTTTACTAATCGAGTCTTTTTTTTTTCTCTTACGCTTGAGTATGCTCAGGAATAGAACCCTTTCATTTTTCAGGGTCTGATTCGATGTGGTTTAATTGTTATTAAATAAACAAAAATAATAATTAATAAATAATTATTAAAAAAAAATTATGAGGCGTGCACTTTTGGATTTTCCAAACTTTTTTCGTTTATTTCTATCTGAATAACCTATCAAAAGTAACATTCAATTGTGTAAATTTTATTTATTACGGATTCAACATCAAACAACTCTACGGTAAGTATCAAGGTGCGTATTAACTATAGAGCTATTATTTATTACCTTACCTACCTATATGTTATAGCTAATTACTGCTGGGCGCTGCAGCTGGCTGCGATTTCGTCCATGTATCTACTGAAAGGTTTCATGACATAATATGAGCACAGGGGAATAAAATAAAAAGACCAGTATGTACATCCAAAAATATTTATTTCAATGATTACAAATTATCCTTAATCTAATTTTGAAAATCTAACACTGAATTAGATTCCTTACAATATTATTCAAATTAATAACAAAATAACGTATTTTACGACAAATTAATATTGAACTAATTATGTAGTTAAAACACGAAAGCGCATTACCTTATTATACCAGCTGCATTAACCAAAAATTTTATATGATAATAAGTATAATATTTTCAACTGATATCAAAATGTACGAAAAATAGTACTTAATAAGTAATTGAACTGAGAACATAATTTAATATTCACACAAAGCTGTATTGTTTCGATATACGTTGTTTTTATTGTAAACTGCATTACATATTTTGATAAAAAAATACTGTAAAACAACAGATGATGAAATTTTCAAAATGAAAAAAAAAAATACAAATTTGCCGCGCAATCGACATTTGACAGCTCTACGACTGAATGAGGCGGTTAAAAAAGTTTGTATAATATTAATAGAAATAATTATCGAGATTTAAATTGCTCTACACAAGATTTATTTTGTTTGTTTTATTACTATACTTCTTAAAGACACAATTAACTCGTACTCGTAATACGATACCTTGGAGTTGGAGCGAAAATATTGTTTGTAATAATTTGGCTAGGAAAATACAACAAATCAAAAACACTATTTACTATGGAAAAAAAACCAGGAAGGTGAAAAACATATATTTACGATTTCGATGCACTCGACTTTTAGTAAAATAATAGGTAGGTAAAAATATTATTATGGTTTTGATCACAGACATATCTGTGGTTTTGATTTTAGCTACTAGTATCAGAAAGCTGCGTGTTCAATGCACGTCGGGGTCACACAACTGTGGAGGATACAGTAGACAATATACCTAATGAAGTTTTTCATCTTTTTATTTTACTGCAAATACAAAATAAAAATTAAACAATGGTAATGTAAATTCTAAACAAACTACTACCAAAATACAATTAGAACAAAAATCATTTGACTGGTTGATTTCACCCAGAGGCCAGAGGCGGCTCGTGACAAAATTGTATGGGTGTTCACTTGAAATAAAACAACGAAAATACAATAGCGTAGCGGGATAATTTATTACAAAAAAAAATGAGCACCACATTTTATAAATGTCTATAACACTAAAAATTACAAAGTACAGGCTATTTCAAAACGAATTCAATGATTATCAATAATTAGTAAATCACCGAATTTGCATTCGCGAGCGTACCTACGCGTAGGTATCCATAGTGTTTGTTTATACTAAAGGAATGGCAACGTCGCAATTGCTGCTGTCATGCGATGCGGCAACGTTGCGTGAGACTCAAAACGCTACCTGCTACGGTATGAACGATTGTTATAAAAATAAAAGTTATACATATTTGTTGGCGTAAACTATTTTATTCATCATTAATTTTGGAAAATAAATAATGTCAAAATTGATTACAATAAAACGCAGTTTTATTTTATTACATTACAGGTAAATTAGCTTGGAGAAATTTTTGCGTTTGTAGTAGTGTATGGTCAGCAAATAAAAAAAAACAACATTTTATTTTTAGTTTTTATTCAAGTATATAATATTAGTATTATTAATATTTTATTAGTTCCAAACATTACAAGCAGTGCCGATTTTTACTTCAGTGAAGACGTGTATGAATTAGGTGTTCTCCGGCCAAAAATGTAAACCACGGTAAAAGTGAAACTGTTCGAACGGTTCCGAACACTGCTTTGTGTAGCGCATGTCGCGTGACGGTCGGCTGCCGAGTAGGTATACCTACTCGGCAGCCGCGATACACGCGACATGCGCTACACAGACCAAAAAGTTTGAGACGATGTAATAAAAGTTTCACTTTAATAACAAACAATAACAACAATAACAAACAATAACAACAATCAACAAATACAAAATTTAACAATTAAACTACGTAATAATTATAATTTTCGAATGAAATGTGTGCTTTATGTTCTAACGGTACCAAGCGACTGACGCCGGACTGCACGAGGCACCTGCGGACAGCGTAAACTGGTTTATTCTGGTTTTGTGCGTGTTTCCACTTTCCACTATCAAGTGACGATTTATTTATTTGTTTTGTTTCGTAATTATTATGGTCAAATATTAATTACGAAACAAATTATTATGAACAAGATATTTTATTGTTTCACGGTATTCGCCTTGTCATTGGCTCAAGGACGTAAAATTGAATGATATATTATTTTTTTTATAAAGTCAAAACCATTTTCTTTAAAACATAAATCAGAGTATTGCTAGGGATAAGTATAAAATTAAATAGTAATGTTAGGATATCGAAACATTTTTGTATAGGCTAGAACGATATAATGGAAACGCGCTCTAAGATCTGAGTAATATACACACCACTACATATGCAAAAATTTCTCGAGACTAATTTCACTGTACACTATTGTTTTTTTTTATCAAAACATGTATGTATTTGAGTAGTTAGCAGCATATAATATTCTGAATTTCTGATCCATGCCTATTCACTCAAAACTAATAACACTAATGATTTGTAACAGTAAATTATTTCAATAGGTATTTGAACATTTCATAACCAACAAGTAAGAATAATTCGTATACAAGATACAATAACAAATCTAATACACTATTTATTATTTTATTATATTTCATTATGTGAAAATAACCAGGAAGGTGAAAAACATATTTACGAAAACAAAGTAACATATGGTTTTGCTATTAGCTATCAGGAAAAAAAATCGTATTGGAACAAAAGAAGGATTGTAACTGAATTAGGTAATTAGGTATGTTTGTTTCTGGGTGCACCGTTTTCGACGACGCGACGGCCGACGCGTGACGTAAACAGAGTAGGTACCTACTTTGCTAAAACAAACTAAGTAATAAAATTGTGTGTCTGTCTGAAAATTCGCTAAAGCATATTTTACCAATGTTTGCAAGTTTGTGATTACTTTGATAGTTTATCGATTTATAATAATTGTATACTTATATCATTGTTTAAAAATATTCAAACACAATATGATATAGGTACTGATTTATCACTGGTTTCAGTGATGAACTGATGAGTCAATGTTAGCCACAATACTATTCACTTTCGTCATACATGTGTATGAACTATGATTGATGTGATTTGCAATGTGGTGAAATTTCATAAAAATCACGGGCCAATTTTTTGTTTTGAATCCCACCGAAAATACATATACATATTACTAATTGCGTTATTAGAATAATTAATTACTATACCCACGATCAATTATTACAATTGTAATGTAGGTATTAGGTATAGGTGAGTACTTATACCTATATATAAATATAATGTGACTCCTATCAGATATCACTAAGGAATTTAGGTCACACGTGTCTTTAAAAACTATAAAGAATATCATATTTAATTATTTTAATTGTTACTGGAATATCATATTATTTTTCCTTAATTAGTAACTAGAGACTAGCAATCCGACGCCTGTAATCGGATAGATATTTAGTTTAAGTACCTATTTACATTTTAATATAAAAAGGGGTAATTTCTCTAATAAAAGTCAGTGTATAACCAACCATCAATCGTTTTATTTCTCTCCACGCACACCACACATCACATGGCGACCCTGCCAGCGCGGGCGCGTCGGATAACAGTGTTCTAGAATTACGTTCCGTATTTGGCACCGAAATCGGAGTTTCATCTTCATACGGAGAGCCGAAGGCTTCATAATAAATTATTATGGAGAATTACGCCAGTCGCACCGATAATCGGACGTACTTGCAAAGATGGAAGTCATTTCATATATCGATTTTATTAAAAGCAGACTATTAATAGTATGCCAGATATACGAAGTTAAATTTCAAGCCATTCGCTTAATTCAAGACCAACATCGTGACAAAATAGAGGCTTACGTAGAGGGTCACATTAATCAAAATACATCCCCTACAAAAATAAGCCTAATGCAAAAAATATCATTAGAATGCAGCTTGGATGTGGACTTCCCCGACGGAACGAGAGCTATTGCAAAGATTGAAGAAGTTTATAGCGGTAGCGTGTTATTTTTATACAAAATAAGTTGGGAAAGAGATTCTACATACGCAGATTGGTAAAGACAAAATGGGCAAGCAGCAATCTAAAGAAGTCGAAAAAGAAGAAGTATTTATAACACAGAGCGGACAGAACAACTACGCACCAAACAACATCGCACCCTGGGAAAAATCAGAAACTATGTTCAATTTGATCGTGGTAATAGCAGTCATTTGTGGAATAATATTTGCGTATTCTGTTTACAAGAAGATGCACAAGCGACTTACAAAGAAGATACAGCGGCAAGCTACGGAAATAGTTTTGAAGTCACGTCGCGCCTCGGTTTAAAGGGACATAAAAAGTAAAACAGAACTTGAAAACCCAGTTCAAAAGTGGCAATTAGTGTGTGCAGTGACTCGCAGTATACTTAAGTAAGTGGCAATTTTTCCTTTCTCTCTAATCTATTTTTATTTAATCACGTTTATCCTTTATGTAGAAATATAATTAACATATTAATTAAACTTATGTTTAAAAAAAATATATATATATAAATATATAAACATAAATGTCTAATATAATATTACAAAAATATTTAAATGATTTGCTAGAAATTAAGCAATATTTAGTTAAGTTTGGAATTAAACGTCTTAAAAGTGAAACAGCATTCGAAAAATACGAAGTAGCTAAACAAGTATATAAGGAGTATAAAAACTATATACAAGTGGTAGAAATTAAAGTAGAAGAATTAAGTGTAACATTAGAAATAGATAGTCTTTTTGATAAAATCAAAAATCTTATGACAATCATGTCGACAAAACCAGAATTTGAGTTAAAAACGGCAGTTTCTCTGTTGCCCGTAATGGACGACACAGAAAATGTCACTCTGCAGTTAATAGATGCTATTGAATTATATGTGACAATGATTTCAAAAGAAAGTATTACAAATCTTATTCAATTTGTTTGCAAGACACGGTTGTCACGAAACGCGAAATTAAGATTAAAAGATACCTATAGTAGCGTAGAAGAAATGGTTAGTGACATGAAAAAGCACCTCCTAACTACTAAGTCAGAAATCGCCTTGCAGAAAAAATTATTAAATTGTTATCAAGGAAATCGGTCGATAGATAAATTTGGAACAGAGCTCGAGCAACTGTTTGTTAACCTTACCATCTCACAATCAAAAGGAAATTCAGACACGTTCAGTATTCTGAAATCCATAAATGAAAAACAGGCAATACATAAATTCGCCGATGGTCTACGGAATGACAGATTGAAAACTGTTATAGCTGCACGAAATTACAATTCGTTAAAGGACGCTATTCAAGGCGCAAAGGATGAGGAAGTAACGATGACTTCTCCATCATCTAACCAAGTATTCTTTGCAAAAGGAAGACCCTATCATCGGGGACTCCAAGGATCTAAACACTGTGGAAAATCATATTCCTATACTAATTCAAGGTCACCAAAAACACAATTTAAGAATACATTCACCAACTATTCATGTGGTAGGAATCAAGGGAATTTTCAAAGAGGTCGAGGTAAAACAAACGGAAGGAATAAATCAAATACCCGTAGTACTCAACCATATACTCATAAAAACAGAAACCAGCATCAGCAGGTAAATTTGGCCCAAAGTTCGCAAAATGAAGAGGACGAAGATGAGCAAAGCTCGATACCGAAGTGGTTTTTTCGACAATAATGAATACGTATTAAGTTATAACAACATGAATTCAGTAAAATTTTATATAAATCATAAAAAACTAAATTTTCTATTAGACACTGGAGCATCCTTATCTATAATTAAAGATATTGCTATACAACATACTAAACACAAAGTTACCCAAAAAACAACACAAATTAAGGGCATTGGTGGAAAAATAACCTCAGACAGATATACAAAATTAACATTGAAATATAAAAATGAAAAATTTGAACATAAATTTCATATATTTAAAACATTACCATTAAACATTGACGGTATACTCGGGCAAGACTTTTTGTCGAGATACAAATCATTACTAAATTTTGAAAACCAAACATTAACGCTTCAAACAGATTCAAAGTATACAACAATACCAATAGACATGTTTTCAACAGAAGATATAAACACAACAAGCATAAAACTGCCACCCAGATGTGAAAAAATAATTAATATAAAAACGAACCATACTAGCAACTGTGTAATAACTTCAAAAGAGGTGTGTGATGGAGTATTCATAGCTAATACTTTGAATAAAGCCAGAAATGGAAAAATATCGATACATATTATGAATACTAGGGAAACAGAAGTAGTTTTACATTGTTTCACACCAGAGATAATACCTTTAGACGAGTTTGAGTGCTTCACATTTGAAGAAGTAACAAACAATGGAGAAAGAGTTAAAAGGTTATTCGATTTACTGAAACTAGAAAACATGAACGCAGAAGAACAGAAAAGTATTGCAAGTATATGTGCTAAGTTTGCAGATATATTCCACTTGTCGGGTGATCGACTGAACACTTGCAATTTATACGAACAGAAAATACACCTAAAAGAAAATACCAATCCAGTTTACTCTAAACCTTACAGACTACCTCATTCACAGAAAGCGGAAATTAGTAAACAAATACAGGAAATGATAGACAACGATATTATCGAGGAATCAACTTCAGAATGGTCCAGCCCATTACTGATAGTGCCTAAGAAAAAAGGAGCAAATGGTGAAAAGAAATGGAGAGTTGTACTAGATTACAGAAAACTAAATGATTGTATCAAAGACGATAAATTCCCATTGCCAAATATTACCGAAATATTGGACTCTTTATCAGGAGCTATGTATTTTAGTCACTTAGATCTCAATCAGGGCTATTATCAAATGAAATTAGATGCAGAAAGCCGAAAATATACAGCATTCGTAGCTGATAAACATTATCAAATGAAACGTTTACCAATGGGTCTAAAAACAAGCCCTAGCGCATTCAGTAGAGCGATGACAATTGCATTATCAGGATTAAATTATGAAAAATGCATAGTCTACCTGGATGATATTATTGTGATGGGAAGAAATTTAAATCAGCATAATAAAAATCTTATTGATGTATTCTCACGTTTAAGAAAAGTAAATATGAAATTAAACCCATTAAAATGTAATTTTTTGAAAAAAGATCTTTTGTACCTAGGTCACATCGTTACACCAGAAGGTATAAGACCAGATCCAGAAAAGATTAAAGTCATGCAAAATTATCCAACTCCTAAAAACGCAGATGAAGTCAAAAGGTTTGTTGCGTTTGCCAATTATTATAGAAAGTTCATACCAAATTTTGCAAACATTACAGCAAGTTTAAATAATTTAACCAGAAAAAATGTTAACTTCAATTGGACTACAGATTGTCAAAATTCTTTTGAAACTTTAAAACATACACTATGTAACCCGCCTTTATTGCAATATCCAAATTTTGAAGAAAGTAATGAGTTCATTATTCATACAGACGCTTCAGGGTTAGCGATTGGAGCTGTTTTATCAAATCAAGACAAAAGACCAGTAGCATATGCCAGTCGTACTTTAAACAAAGCTGAAAGAAACTATCCTGTGATAGAAAAGGAACTTTTAGCAATTGTGTGGGCTATCAAATATTTTCGACCATACATTTATGGAAGAAAGTTCAAAATTTGTACAGATCATAGACCATTGATATACTTATTCAACATGAAAGACCCATCGAGTCGACTTACCAAATTCAGGCTATGTTTAGAAGAATACGATTTTGTAATAGAATACACGCGAGGAAAAGATAATGTCGCTGCAGACGCTTTATCTCGTATAGTATTAACAACGGACGACCTAAAGTCTATTAATAATAAAGTCAATTGCCTCATGGTTATGACTAGAAGACAAAGAAAAATGATGGATGAAACGGAAAATAAGAAGAAGGATAACGATGAAAAAGCTGACGATTGGACTGATCACCCAAGAGTCGTAGAAATACTTAAACGGACAAAAAATTCGATAGAATTCAATTTTGAGACTAACGAATATACGAAGAACGAGACATGTTCAGAAAATGTCCATAGTAAAGAAAAAACATTTATGTATACACCTTCAAGGAATATGGTTACAATGAATCCTAATTCTAGATCATGGTTGAAACGAGCTTTCGCAGTGAGAGAATTAGAACAATTCTGTAACAAAGAAAATATTCAAGAATTATGCATAATAAAAAATGAAAGAAATGAAAAATTAATAAAAGAGCTAGCTCAGGAAGTAAAAAATATAAATAAGTGGCAAGGACCACGGATATGCATAATAAAAGGTGTAGTAAAAATAGAAAATATGGATGACAAAAAGGTCATACTAAATGATTTTCATATATTACCAAGCAGTGGACATGCTGGTATAAGAAGAATGACGAATAACATAAAGAAACGTTACTACTGGACAAATATGGACAATGACATAACTAACTTTGTGAATAAGTGTGAGCAATGTCAAAAGCAGAAATTTCATAAGCAAGTGAAGCAACCTATGTGCATTACTAGCACTGCATCTTCAGCTTTTGAAAAAATATTTCTTGATACAGTTGGTCCAATAACACGAGATGTTAATGGAAATGCCTATATACTAACACTACAATGTGAGTTGACGAAATACGTGGAAGCATACCCAATACCAAATAAGGAAACAGACACAGTAGCTCGTGCTTTCGTTGATAATTTTATTTTACGTTACGGTATTCCGCAGACGATTGCAACTGACAGAGGTACTGAGTTCATTTCAGCAACTATGAAAGATGTTTGTAGATTGTTAGAAGTAAAGCAAATACAATCAACAGCATATCACCACGAAAGTATTGGTTCTTTAGAAAACTCGCACAAAACATTGGGAGCGTTTCTAAGGATTCAAACTAACAACCAAACTCAAAATTGGAGCTCTTGGTTACAATATTGGTGTTTTGGATATAATACAACGGTTCATAGTGAAACACAATATACACCTTATGAACTTGTATTTGGTAAATTGTGTGGTATACCAAGTAATCTTGTAAATAAAATTGATCCAATTTACAATTTTGATAACTACCCTATTGAATTAAAATACAGGCTACAAAAATCCCAGCAAGAAGCAAGAGAAAATTTAATACAGTCCAAATTAAGCAGAAAAATCAATTATGATAAAACAACAAATTCAATAAACTATAAAGAGGGAGATCTATTACTTGTTAAAAAAGAAAATAGAGAAAAGTTGGATCAAGTTTATATGGGACCATACAAAGTAATAAGTGATATGGATTTCAATGTAAAAATATTACAAAATGGTAAAGAAAATATAGTTCATAAAAATAGAACAATACCGTATCATATACATATAAAAAAAAATGTATTAGATATTTTTTTTTTTTAAAAAAGGAGAGAGATGTAATGTAGGTATTAGGTATAGGTGAGTACTTATACCTATATATAAATATAATGTGACTCCTATCAGATATCACTAAGGAATTTAGGTCACACGTGTCTTTAAAAACTATAAAGAATATCATATTTAATTATTTTATTATTAATTAATTATATTAATTTAATTATTTATTTATTTCTCTCCACGCACACCACACATCACACAATTTACAATATAGTCTCAAATGCATACTAGAGAAATATTGCAATTTGAATCAAAAAATGCATAGCATACAAAAATAAATTCACAACACAAGAAATTCCGCGCGCAAATCATAGCGCGTGTCAATGAAATCAAGAATGTAATTTTATATCAAGCCGACGACGACGCCGAACTAAAGTACCTACAGTACCATTTACCTTCAGTGTACAATACAGTTTACAGACCTACGACGGACGAACAATAATGAGTAATAAATTGTTTACAAAAAAAAAACATAGTTTCTAAGGTCATTAGTTTTATTTTATTTTATTGTTATTTTCTTTGAACGATTGGAAATGAAATTACTCAATTATTACACATAGAACTTTGATTTATTAGAATTATGCGAATTATGTATAAGATAACGAACGCGAATGCACGACATCTAGCGCGTCAATGTCTAAACATCGCCATTCGTTTAGACATTGACGCGCTAGATGTCGTGCTTTATGTCGTGTTTCGCTTGGCAAAAGTCACGCACACTACTGTAGAAGTGTCAAATTTTGCCGGTATTTCACTGTTGTTTTTCTAAGTAAATAATGTAAGTTATTGATTAAAAAGGTCGAACGCGGACACATTTCATTGTAGAGAAGTGATAAAATGATTAGTTTTAAAGAAATAGTGTCTGTGTTAAGTGTTTAGTCGTCATCAAAAATGTATGGAGGGACGGTCGGAACATCCACCTTAAACAAGAATTATTTCATATAGGTTTTCTATTCAAGAACTGCTCTTACCAATTCAAGATCCTTGGCATCTTGTGGATGTGGATAACCTGAGCATGATGGTTGATCAGTAGTATTTGATATGTCAATTAAGGCAAATTGAGATGGATGGTCTGCCTGAAAGAGATAAAAATGTTACTTATAACATTGGATATGGTCCCAAGTAATAATAAATAGATTGCTACAGAAACATGGACTCAATGTTTGGTAAATTGTAAAACTTTTAGTATTTTTTTTATTAAAAGCATTTATTGAACAAACATAGTGTATTATACTTATGGATAGTGTAGCTTTCCAACAACGAAAGAATTAAAAAAATTGGACCAGTACAACAGTAGGACAACTAAAAAAATAACTCAGTAGGTTTTAAGTACCAGTCATCACACCACTTGTCTCATGACACTCTAGGTCTCTAGAGCATATCAGTCAAAAAAGATATTGTGAAGCTTAAGTAAATGAATCCTTAGACACTATCGGAAATTTAAGAACAATTATAATCTTTTTTCCATTAAAATAATATCCTGGTTTTATTATATCGTAATATTGTCTTAATTCTAACTCTAAAATTCTATCCTTACCATATATAGTATTTAATTTTATTAATATATCCTTTAACACATTTGAACTTAACATAGAATGATGTGTTGAGGACGTACGAATGAAAGCTAATGTATTTTCAATTCTAACCAATTCTTGCAATATATCATCTACATTTTCTGTCATTATGCTAAGGATTTGGGCAAATTTAGCATATTTTATCAAACGGGATATTTGTATCCTGGAATCAGATAAATTTAAAGTCAATAACGTTCAAGATAGAATTCGAGGACAACCACTGAAAATAAGTAATATCGACTTAAATGAAATACACTTCAACCACAGCCCTGAAAATCATGTAAAGTTGAATTCAATAAATTTGGAAGATCTGCATAAGATTCATACTAAGGTACTGATGCAAGCACCGATTGAACTAGAAAAGAATACATCGACGATATACCATACCACTGTCCCAATTTATACATTCCTTTTGGGCACTTTGCTACTTTTCGCAACTTACAAAGTAATCCGTTATAAGAACGTTACGTGCTGGAAGAATCAAGACGACCCTAATACAAAGACGGAAGATCAAGACAGTCAAAATTGTACCGAATCTTCGCCAGGACCACAGTTTCCAGCAACATTTTATCACACCGTGCTCAAATAGTTGCTGGTCTTCGGGGGGAGGAGTTACGCCAACGGATCCCCAAGACATTGCTGCGTCGACGTTTCTCACGGGAACGTATTGTACGGACGTAGCAGCTAGGCTATTCTGTAAAAAACGCGCCCGAACTCGCATCTCACCTGAGTGAGTCGACTCACTTCACTTTCGAACGTTCGAGTTTTTGGTTTCGCATTCTGTAAACATCCGCTCGGCAGAGGCGAAGCGAAGTGAGTCTCACTTCGAAACTCACTTGCCTAGTGAAGGGATCTTATAGATTTGAATTTATCGACATTGTTATTATCTTTAAAATGCGGCAATTTAACACATTTTGAAGACATAATAACACTTTAGTATTGTACCGTGGGTGGAATTAAACTAAAATTGCAATTTTACACTGATAAATTCTTTAAAATCAAAATAATTCTAGCGTCACTGAAAAAAAAGGACGCTTGTCTGTGGTTCGTTTGACTTATGTTTATTTCTCAAGTGGTTTTTTGTACCTAATTTTAAAGTGTTTCGTGTTGCATTCTTTCTAAAAGTTATGTTGGAGTTTTGGCTGCATATTACATTCGATGTCCCCGAATTTCATTATTTTGTGTTGTTTAATCGATAGCTGGTAGTGGATTTTCTTAACAAACTGCTTTTCTTTTCCATCAAAAATGCGTAGTTTTTGTGAAAATCGAAATTGAAAATGATATTTTTTAAGGTTATTTTTGTACTAAAAACGCAACTTAAAGTAAAATCTTAAGCCATTATAGTATCAAAATGTCTAATTATCACACTCACACGCATTATTTTTAAATATATTTACGTACCTATTACTTTATTTACATATTACAATTTATTTTGTCAAAATAGTATTTTAACAATTTAGTATAGCCAAAAATCGTTCCATATTTTGTATTCACAACAAGCCACAGATAACACAGATTAGTTAATATGACGCAGATCACAGATTAGCAATACAAATATACTAGCTTATCATAGAGTATAAAATATAAATGATACATTTTAATTTTTAATGTTTTTTTTATAGCTCACTTGCTTCAGTTTTAAAAATCGATTAACTTTTACTTTTAGTATTCAAATAGGTAGCGAGGAGCGAAGCGACGAGCGTGTTAGGTTAACTGTTGAACTGCCGCACGAGCCGAGCGAGCGAAGCGAGCGTGCCGCGGCAGCGGCCGGCGAGTGCCAGAAGCGACTTTAGGGCGATTCCCACTCAAACAAAAAAAAACTACGTAGGTTTAAACAACCTGTTTGTATTTTATTTATGTATCGTAAAATTTTTGTTATTATCAAATGCTATCTAAATTAAAATTACGAAGTGTCTAGTCGTCCGCTAAACGGATGAATAAAATAAATTAGTCGTCCGATTACCGGATGAATAAAATAATTTAATCGTCCGATTATTCGGATTACTAGATAACCTTTTAACACTAAAGCTAGTTGGGTTGGACTAAAGCAAAGGGGGCTCAGGACTTAGAAAATTTTTGATGGAGTTGGTGTCATTATAACACCTATTTATTATTGTTTTATCGTAAAGATTACGCTAATATAAGCATGTTTTATAGGAACAACTTTTCTCTAAAATCAAAAATGGCCGAGATATTCGCCCTCAATTCGTTAGGTTAGGTTTAGGTTAGGTTAGGTTAGGTTTCTTAAAAAAAAAACTACACAGAAATAGGAGCCCCGCGAAGCGGGGCTCCGTCGACGCGCAAAAAAAATCAAGTTTAGGTTAGGTTAGCCGTTAGGTTAGGTTAGGTTAGGTTTCTTAAAAAAAAAACTACACAGAAACAGGAGCCCCGCGAAGCGGGGCTCCGTCGACGCGCAAAAAAAAATCAAGTTTAGGTTAGGTTAGCCGTTAGGTTAGGTTAGGTTAGGTTTCTTAAAAAAAAAACTACACAGAAATAGGAGCCCCGCGAAGCGGGGCTCCGTCGACGCGCAAAAAAAATCAAATACCTACGTGTGCCCTCCTCCCCCCTCTCCTCCCCCCACAAAAAACCTATAATACGTGCGGCAGTTCTCTAAAGAATTATTATTTTATTCATCCGGTAATCGGACAACTAATTTATTTTATTCATCCGTTTAGCGGACGACTAGCGCTGTCCTTAAAATTATTTTTGACAAATTCATTTTAAAAATCACTTTCGAATTATATTTATTATCTACAATTGTGAACGCGTCATAATATAACATTTATTATCTATAATGGCATGTCGTAAATACGTGGTAAATACAAACATACATTTTCCAGGTAATATAATTTAAGAAATTGTTATAAATAAATTAATAATACGGCATTATATTTAAAAATATTGCCTGTGTGCGAGATTACTAGAAGTTTTAATACGACAATGGTATAAAAGTGTCGTTTTTAGTACAAAAATAACCTTAAAAAAAATAATTTTCATTTTCGATTTTCACAAAAACTACGCATTTTTGTTGGAAAAGAAAAGCAGTTTGTTAAGAAAATCCACTACCAGCTATCGATTAAACAGCACAAAATAATGAAATTCGGGGACATCGAATCAAATATTTAACCGGAGTTTTAGTTAATGTTTCAGTTTGGCTTTATTAAGTTGTTGTGTAATTGCTGTTAAACGTGTTGCATAAATTATTTAAAGGAGAAAACTGCAAAAATAACAACTATGAGGTGAGTAATGTGATTCTTGTATTTAACTAAAATATTATCTTATACAACAAGCTTATTGAAATATTTAACTTAAAATCTTAAACATTGTAGCTCCTCGGAAAGGTCGTCTCATCCCTCCCGTGCCCAAGTAGAGTATCTAGTCGACTATCTTAGCAAACATCCTAGCTTAGCCAAGGGTTTTTCAAAAGTCCCGAGCGCTAGAGACGAAGCTAGAAAAACATGGGAGGAGTTGACTATCAAATTAAATAGCTTGGGAGGCTGCACTAAAACATGGAAACAGTGGACAAAGGTAGGCAATAGGCATATAGAAAACTATTCATCTTATACCGTGTAGGTATCTGGCTTACCTATATATTATTAATAAACTTTTAATTTTGCTTTAGTATTGGTCTGACAAAAAGAGTGCCGTGAAGAAAAAAGCTGCCCTAAGATACCGGGCACGCAATAAGACTGGTGGTGGATGTGAATCGGTGGTGGAGCTTTCAGAGGTGGAGGAGAAAATACTCACATTAATGGGCGGGGAAGGTTTTGCAATTGGTGATAGGCATTTGGAAATTAATCCATTTGAAGTAAGCTATTGTTATCGATTTTGTTGATCCGATACATGTATGTATGTAAAATATAATTATTCAATGTCATGTTCTTTTTTTAGGAAATCCCCGTCCTTACTGATGCCAACGAAAGCCCCACATTGCCGACTTCATCTATGATAAATGAAACCACAACTATTGTAAGTAAATACCTAGTGTATTAATAAAATATTACTTAATAATAAACAACTTATTAGTAAATGTTTCTTATATTGTTCTAGGAATACCAAGTCTTGGATGAGACTGCTATAAATACGGAAAATGTTAGTATGGCAGATACTGAGGTATATATTAATAAGATATTATGAAAATGGTACTTTTTTATTGATTCCAGTATTTGAAATACTATGTTTTTTTTTTCAGAGACCTCAACTAATTCAGCAATATGTTAACTGTATCCCGAATCCCGAACCTTCCCCTGCTCATACACCACCGAGAGCGGAGGTAACGAGCCCTCTGCAAGCAGTTACCCCCTCTGGCTCAGGCAACTTTCCTGCTCGACGTCAATTATTGAACGTCGCGGGTCCATCACCACGTCGTACTACAAGTAATTATGAGATTTATGAATTGATTTACAATATTTATAATCCATACTAATATTATAAATGCGAAAGTAACTCTGTCTGTCTGTCTGTTACTCAATCACGCCTTAACTACTGAACCAATTTGCATGAAATTTGGTATAGAGATATTTTGATACCCGAGAAAGGACATAGGATAGGTTTTATCCCGGAAATCCTACGGGAACGGGTTTTTCTTTGAAAACGCGGGCGAAGCCGCGGGCGGAAAGCTAGTCAACAATAAAAATTTGGAAATACATACAAATAAAACTAAATAATACTTGATAATGAATTAAGGAAATAATAATAACATCAGAAGACTTGTCAAAAATGCGTCACCGCGACCGGTGGAAATAATAATAAATTAATATTTATTTTACGTTTCAGGGTCATCGAGTCGTCCACAACAACGGCAAAGAAGACGATCACCTCCATCACAAAGGCGGCAATCTCAATTAACAACCTTTACTGAAAGGTTTCTTAGCTTGGAAGAGCAACGGATTGAGATTGACCGTCGCTACTGTGAGTTACAGGAGGTGATGGTCAACTCACAAAGGGAGACCAACAGAATGACAGCAGAGGGCCTGATTGCCGTCGGGGAAGGTCTTAAATTATTAGCTGAAAATTTAAAAAAATAAAATACTTTTATACTTAAATACATTTATTAGTTCTTAACTTATTTTAGTAGTAAAAAATTATCTGTGGTTTTACTTATAGTTTCATAATTTACTAACATTAGTTTATAAGCCCTAATTGAGTTACTAACACCTATGAATATAATTTTCCGGAATAAATAATTTGCATTGATTTTTGATTGAATTAATTACAATTACCGCGTGTTCCTTGCCCTCCATAATTCATTTATCAATCTTTGTCTACATAGCTGACCAAGTGCAGTTTCATTAGGTACATCCTCATTTGAAGCTACACTTTGTCTGGTCCTATGAAAACCAGCCTCAACCTCTAGCTCTGAATTGAATATGGCTGGAGCTGGCAGGCCGGCACGATTACAAATATTGTGAAGCACGCAACATGCTATTACAATCTTCGAAACCGTGTCGGGGTCATAATGTAGGACTCTATGTGCTAATAGGCATCTAAATCTGGCTTTAAGGACCCCAATTGTTCTTTCTACGGTGTTTCTTGCAGTAGCATGCAGCTAGTTATAGTGATGTTCTGGTGTTCCCTCGTCTGCATTTGGAACTGGCACCATTAGGTACTGACGCTGCGGATACCCAGAATCACCTGTAACAATGAATATTGTTAAAAAATAAAATGTTTTGTCATCAACAATTATATTTTTATTAGGAGTTAGGAGTTTTCAATGATTTCGCCTGCTCTCCAATTTTTATGAATTCCGTGAACTTCGGTAATAAAGCCTAAATTACTCAGAAATAAAGTAGTTTTTTTAATGATGAAAGAATTTTTGAAGGAATTAATCCAGTAGTTTTTGAGTTAAATATTTACAAACAAACAAAGATTCGTCTTTATAATTAATTAGCTAAGAGGTAACTCACCTAACAAGTACACAGATTCGCCTGTTTGTACTAATTGTTCGAGGTGGTCCCGAATGATGCAATTATTAAAAATAAGGCTGTCGTGAGTCGCTCCGCCATATGTTGCATCTACATGTATTATGTTCAAATCTGCATCTGTGAACTGCAAAAAGAATTATTTTACAACTATTTTTATGTGGCTGTTCTAATGAATGTTAAAAAAAATATAGGTACTAGCAGCGTCTTGTGATTTATACTGCTTCGTTAATGATCCTATGGAATTGGTCCAAATTTCATTAAATCGATTTTCTGTGGTTCAAGTGCGAAAGCGTATACAGACATTATTATATCAGGCTTACCATTTGTACATTTCTTGCATGATATCCTTTGCGACAGTAGTATCGTTCTTCATGGCAAGTTGGTCTCACCATTGTCACAAAAGTCCCATCTACACATCCTATTACCCCAGGAATACTGAATTTCTCATAGAATCTGCAATAAGAAATAAAAAAATCATTAAATATTTTTCATTAACATGATAGGTTTATTTAGGTAGGTACACAAACCTTGTTTTGAGTCTCAGTCTTTCTTCAGAATTTTGGGGAAATCTTATGTATTTTTTTACTATACTTGGATGGCTTAGGGCTTCTATGACCTCGTGGATACTACGAGATGCTGATGGCTGCGACACAAACGAATTTATGTGTTTTCCACATATCCTTTGATAGCTCCCAGTCGCAAAGAAAGAAAGTGCACATAACAACTGAAAAAAATTAATGAAATTTCTTGAAACTATCAAAATAAAAGGTACTTAATCTGATAAGGAAACCATCCATAATTAAAGTCGGTTAATAACTCAAAACGTTTTTAAAGAAACCGTAAGGGAGAGAAACTTTGGACTTTAACATAGGGTACCTACCACTTGAAAGGGTGACATCATAAAAAATAATCGGGGATTAGATGACGTTATCGTTAGTGGTTCTATGTTCTATGCGAGGAAGTTATGTTACCTACCTACATAATGGAATGTTTTACAGAGTTATGGGAAAGTTATCCCAATATTCACACGGGATCGGGACTTCCGCAGATGAAATCACGGGACCGATGACTATTGTAACAGTAACTTTTCATGACATTATGAATACACATATAAAGCACTTAGATACATACCTTGACTCTAGCAGTTAATCCTCTTCGTCGACGTTGAGGTTTTTTAACTAAAACTTTAATGTCTTCCATCACTTGAGAAACTAGTTCTTCCGATAAACGGTAGCATTCAACAAAATTTTTATTTCGATTAATAATTTGCATTTCCCGAATGCTGGTACTTTGCCGGCGACTTTCTATTATATCCACAGCATTAGCTTCTCGTATTATAGCACTTAATATAAAATAACGCGCCATTTTAGTAAAAAAATATATAAAATTTGTATCAAATTTGTTCCACAACCACTAACTCACTCACGAACTCGGCACCTAATAGGCGAGTGAATTGCTGACAGGTGAATTCGTATTTGTAAATACTCGAACTCGACGTTCGAGGTGTAAAATTACCTTACAGAATGCCGAATTCATACTATAAACGTCAAAATCACAGACATGTATATTTAAGTAGACAACGCAAGTACCGCGATCTGTATGAAAACCAAGCGTGTCATATTTTTTGTACTGACCTTGACGCGTTATGACGTCACGAGCGCTTTTTAGTGATGTTAATTTCATTTTACGCTAAATCGATTAGGCCGCCACTCGCGCGGCGATTCTAGTATCGTCCTATCCCATCGAAGTAAATCGAAAGAAATCAGATCAAACTAGATCTATGTCTAAGAGGTAGTCAAATAAATGAATCGTAATCGATTACTAAATCGATTCAAGACAGAAAAATGATAATTACCATAGACAGAGGGATGATAAAATAAAGTTATAAACCTTTTGATATTCTAACAAGTAAACTAATGTGTTTTAGCTTTTTCTTACATATGCCCATTGAGTTACCATGTACTACGTACTAGAGAGGCCATCGAAAGAAAGTAATGAAACTGTCAATCAATCAATCTTTATGTCCCGTTGCATCGATCCATTTTCCTTTTATGTTCGGGTTACTTGGAAAACTGAAAAAACAAACATAGTCTAAGCAATAAGGAGTTTTCTTAAAAAACTCCCAAGATGACACTTTATAACTAATGGCGTCCATGTCATAATATTTATTTTTAGTACCTTTGTATTAAAATACTTAAAAGTTCTAGGTCAAGTCGTATTAAATGACAAAAAAAATCTATGCCTTTTTTTCTGAAAAATTGCTCCTTCAAATTATCATTTTTCTGTTCGATTATAAAATCGATTAGAATCGAGAACTGTTGCATCAAATGAACATCACTAACCACAAAATTGGACAGAAAAATGAGAACAGAAAAATGAGAAGACGCTATTCATTGCTTGTTATCATACGACGCGATCTTTACCGTGCCAAGTAAAAGCCGCAATGTATTCCGAATCATTTCGTATGATTTGGTATCCGTGTTTGTCACGATCGTTTTCCACAGATATTCTTTATTTGATTTTAAAATAAATAGTGCATATTCTGATTAGAAAATTACTTACCGGTGGAAGGAAACATCTATGCTAACTCGGCCACTCACAGCTGTGGAGTTTCTACAGTTTATAACGGCGCAATTCGGCATTTTACTTTATTCAGCTTCACGTCTTTCCTTGGCGAACTGCAAGCGCGGACTGAGTGTAGGCCAGCGTCAAGTAAGTTTCATAAACTTAGTTTGGACACGGGAAGTACATACACTCGCTTAGTCTATCTTGATACATGTCTGTGGTCAAAATACTCACTTAGCACAGTTCGCCTCGTCGCCGCTCTCGACGATGTGGCGCCACTAGTACTGTCGAGTTTTACAGAATACGAAATCGAAAACTCACCGCGGATTCCGCGTTCGAGTTTTTATAATAACCTTACAGAATAGCACTGCAGATTCCATTGGCGCAACGTAATTTTAAGTTTTCATTTTATATTCAATTAGCTTTATAGTTATTAATTGTTAAGACTTGCATCGAGCAAGACGTATTGTAATAAGTTTATATTAAAGTATTTCTAAGTGAATTCGTAGTTTCTTTCGGGGCCTCCGGCTGTCTGAAACATAATTTGTGTAATTGTTTATTTATTCTGAATCTTTAAGTTTATTGATTTTTATCCTTTACATAAGCTGTATTTAATAAAAAATGTTTAAAACTCGAATTTTCGAAATTTTTGATTTATAAGTTCTATGTAACGTTTTATAATTAAGTTATGGTATAATTAAATGTAGATTTCACTTTTGTACAGCTTAGACATTTTTCTGTATGGATACAGTGCCTTTCGATTTGAAGTTGGATAACATTTCATTTTATAGGTTACTATTATAAAATTAAGAGCATGAAAGAAAAAAAAAAGCATTTCTTCATAATGCTATTGTTACCACAAAAAATATTTTCTTAATCGCAAATTTTAAGAGAAAATAAATTAAAATTAAAATTGATGTGGCGACGTTATACATACAGACGTTAGAACAAAGTCCACCATAAGAATGACGTCATTTAGGAATAAGACGATTTTTAAACATTAATAAAAACCTAAATATTTTCAAAAAGTAAAAATTACTGTTAGTTTTTATCTAGTTTTAATTAAAATAAAAATAAAAACAAGTAGCAAAAAATTTTGAAATGTTGTAATTTTGGAGCACCCTGTAAAGTCTGTATTTGTATGAACATAAGTGGAGATCGCGTCCACTTATTTTCATGCGTAAACGATGATATTCATACTCAACAGGTAACTTGGATTAACAAATAGGATAGGTTATATCCCGTAAATCCCACGGGAACGGGAACTATTTATTTATTGCACGCCTCATAAGCGAAGCGTTGAGGTGGGTACTACTGTCACTTCGCGCAAAACATCTGATTTTTCAAACTTAAAATGTCTTTATGTATCATACATTGCACTTGTAAGATAATAAATACACACACATATTAAGAAAAAAACACTATTTTTAACATTCATGATATTTTTGATGTCATTTTTGTTATTTAAACTAGTTAAAAAACAGTTTAAAAAAGTTCTGTCTTGGACGTCCGTGTGTCTGTATGTGCGGAGGATTTTCTTGTTAACACGATAGCGACCGAAATACTTTACTAATCGAGTCTTTTTTTTTCTCTTACGCTTGAGTATGCTCAGGAATAGAACCCTTTCATTTTTCAGGGTCTGATTCGATGTGGTTTAATTGTTATTAAATAAACAAAAATAATAATTAATAAATAATTATTAAAAAAAAATTATGAGGCGTGCACTTTTGGATTTTCCAAACTTTTTTCGTTTATTTCTATCTGAATAACCTATCAAAAGTAACATTCAATTGTGTAAATTTTATTTATTACGGATTCAACATCAAACAACTCTACGGTAAGTATCAAGGTGCGTATTAACTATAGAGCTATTATTTATTACCTTACCTATATGTTATAGCTAATTACTGCTGGGCGCTGCAGCTGGCTGCGATTTCGTCCATGTATCTACTGAAAGGTTTCATGACATAATATGAGCACAGGGGAATAAAATAAAAAGACCAGTATGTACATCCAAAAATATTTATTTCAATGATTACAAATTATCCTTAATCTAATTTTGAAAATCTAACACTGAATTAGATTCCTTACAATATTATTCAAATTAATAACAAAATAACGTATTTTACGACAAATTAATATTGAACTAATTATGTAGTTAAAACACGAAAGCGCATTACCTTATTATACCAGCTGCATTAACCAAAAATTTTATATGATAATAAGTATAATATTTTCAACTGATATCAAAATGTACGAAAAATAGTACTTAATAAGTAATTGAACTGAGAACATAATTTAATATTCACACAAAGCTGTATTGTTTCGATATACGTTGTTTTTATTGTAAACTGCATTACATATTTTGATAAAAAAATACTGTAAAACAACAGATGATGAAATTTTCAAAATGAAAAAAAAAATACAAATTTGCCGCGCAATCGACATTTGACAGCTCTACGACTGAATGAGGCGGTTAAAAAAGTTTGTATAATATTAATAGAAATAATTATCGAGATTTAAATTGCTCTACACAAGATTTATTTTGTTTGTTTTATTACTATACTTCTTAAAGACACAATTAACTCGTACTCGTAATACGATACCTTGGAGTTGGAGCGAAAATATTGTTTGTAATAATTTGGCTAGGAAAATACAACAAATCAAAAACACTATTTACTATGGAAAAAAAACCAGGAAGGTGAAAAACATATATTTACGATTTCGATGCACTCGACTTTTAGTAAAATAATAGGTAGGTAAAAATATTATTATGGTTTTGATCACAGACATATCTGTGGTTTTGATTTTAGCTACTAGTATCAGAAAGCTGCGTGTTCAATGCACGTCGGGGTCACACAACTGTGGAGGATACAGTAGACAATATACCTAATGAAGTTTTTCATCTTTTTATTTTACTGCAAATACAAAATAAAAATTAAACAATGGTAATGTAAATTCTAAACAAACTACTACCAAAATACAATTAGAACAAAAATCATTTGACTGGTTGATTTCACCCAGAGGCCAGAGGCGGCTCGTGACAAAATTGTATGGGTGTTCACTTGAAATAAAACAACGAAAATACAATAGCGTAGCGGGATAATTTATTACAAAAAAAAATGAGCACCACATTTTACATAAATGTCTATAACACTAAAAATTACAAAGTACAGGCTATTTCAAAACGAATTCAATGATTATCAATAATTAGTAAATCACCGAATTTGCATTCGCGAGCGTACCTACGCGTAGGTATCCATAGTGTTTGTTTATACTAAAGGAATGGCAACGTCGCAATTGCTGCTGTCATGCGATGCGGCAACGTTGCGTGAGACTCAAAACGCTACCTGCTACGGTATGAACGATTGTTATAAAAATAAAAGTTATACATATTTGTTGGCGTAAACTATTTTATTCATCATTAATTTTGGAAAATAAATAATGTCAAAATTGATTACAATAAAACGCAGTTTTATTTTATTACATTACAGGTAAATTAGCTTGGAGAAATTTTTGCGTTTGTAGTAGTGTATGGTCAGCAAATAAAAAAAAACAACATTTTATTTTTAGTTTTTATTCAAGTATATAATATTAGTATTATTAATATTTTATTAGTTCCAAACATTACAAGCAGTGCCGATTTTTACTTCAGTGAAGACGTGTATGAATTAGGTGTTCTCCGGCCAAAAATGTAAACCACGGTAAAAGTGAAACTGTTCGAACGGTTCCGAACACTGCTTTGTGTAGCGCATGTCGCGTGACGGTCGGCTGCCAAGTAGGTATACCTACTCGGCAGCCGCGATACACGCGACATGCGCTACACAGACCAAAAAGTTTGAGACGATGTAATAAAAGTTTCACTTTAATAACAAACAATAACAACAATAACAAACAATAACAACAATCAACAAATACAAAATTTAACAATTAAACTACGTAATAATTATAATTTTCGAATGAAATGTGTGCTTTATGTTCTAACGGTACCAAGCGACTGACGCCGGACTGCACGAGGCACCTGCGGACAGCGTAAACTGGTTTATTCTGGTTTTGTGCGTGTTTCCACTTTCCACTATCAAGTGACGATTTATTTATTTGTTTTGTTTCGTAATTATTATGGTCAAATATTAATTACGAAACAAATTATTATGAACAAGATATTTTATTGTTTCACGGTATTCGCCTTGTCATTGGCTCAAGGACGTAAAATTGAATGATATATTATTTTTTTTATAAAGTCAAAACCATTTTCTTTAAAACATAAATCAGAGTATTGCTAGGGATAAGTATAAAATTAAATAGTAATGTTAGGATATCGAAACATTTTTGTATAGGCTAGAACGATATAATGGAAACGCGCTCTAAGATCTGAGTAATATACACACCACTACATATGCAAAAATTTCTCGAGACTAATTTCACTGTACACTATTGTTTTTTTTTATCAAAACATGTATGTATTTGAGTAGTTAGCAGCATATAATATTCTGAATTTCTGATCCATGCCTATTCACTCAAAACTAATAACACTAATGATTTGTAACAGTAAATTATTTCAATAGGTATTTGAACATTTCATAACCAACAAGTAAGAATAATTCGTATACAAGATACAATAACAAATCTAATACACTATTTATTATTTTATTATATTTCATTATGTGAAAATAACCAGGAAGGTGAAAAACATATTTACGAAAACAAAGTAACATATGGTTTTGCTATTAGCTATCAGGAAAAAAAATCGTATTGGAACAAAAGAAGGATTGTAACTGAATTAGGTAATTAGGTATGTTTGTTTCTGGGTGCACCGTTTTCGACGACGCGACGGCCGACGCGTGACGTAAACAGAGTAGGTACCTACTTTGCTAAAACAAACTAAGTAATAAAATTGTGTGTCTGTCTGAAAATTCGCTAAAGCATATTTTACCAATGTTTGCAAGTTTGTGATTACTTTGATAGTTTATCGATTTATAATAATTGTATACTTATATCATTGTTTAAAAATATTCAAACACAATATGATATAGGGTAACGGCACCAGTGGTCAGCCAGGCACCAGTGATCAGCCTACTGCGTTGTTTATTGGCCATAAATATCGCTGTAATCAAAATAACCAAATCACGCGCACTTAAATAGAAGCTCTGTTTCGTTATTGGTTCATGCATCACGCGATAGGAGCAGCAGGGGGTCAGGGGAGAGAAGTAAACACGTTCGTACAGGTGCTGTCCGCCGACAAGAGCAAAAGTGTCATGTCTGCAATATTTTTGTTTCACGTGGTGCTCTTTTGAAAGGTGAGAAATAACATATTTTAGTATGAAATGTGATTGTGTTTTATAGATAATAACTTTATATATTACTTAGAGCATTTAATTTTATGAAATTTGATAAAAAATATTGTTTTTTTACTTAAAAATTTGAGGGGCTGACCATTGGATACTGATTTTTTATGAAAGATCCAATGGACAGCCCCTGGGGCTGATTACTGGGATTATTCCTAATTGTTAGAAAACCCAGTGGTCAGCCGCATTTCAAAATATTTTTTTCAAGCGGCTGACCACTGGGTCTCAATCTGTGGTCTCAATGATCCAGTATTCAGCCACGATGTTATTGAAATAATATTTTAAGTATAAATGCGAATGTTTGTGTTTAAATATATAAGTAATACTTCATAAGTAAGTTTTACCTGAAATAACGGTATTATGTGTATTCATATCCAAAAGTTATTATTGTTCCCTTTTTTTCTAGCTAAAAATGCCGCCAAGACTATCCTCCAGAGAAATCCTCCGAAAGAGATCCTCCTGTGGTTGATTATAATTATATATATTGTGGATTATAGATACATCAACAATATTATAAACTAATATCGCTGATTTTTTTAAAAAGAATTATTGCTGTTTTTATGATAAATAATAAGAAATTCCTAGAAAATAAGAAGACACAAAGAGATTGTAATAGTATGTTTAAAATAATATTTGTATTATGTACGATATATATTTTATGTGCTAAGTGAATCGTTGCTATAAAAATGTGATTAATATAGTTGATTTTGATATAACATTGTTTATTTTGATCTCATAATTAGTTATACTTACTAAAGGCTGAACACTGGGTTCAACAAGGCTGTTTATTGGTTTTTAGAGGCTGTTCACTGGGACACTGGGCCATTTTTTGTTTAAAATTAATTATATATTTTACTAAGAGAATTATTGTTTTTGATAAACGCTGATTCGAAACTACAATAAACAATAAATCCATACATGTTGTACGTTTTTTTATTCGACGATTGTTGTAGAAATGGCAATTGTCAAAACTTCAAAAAGCTGTTATGAGGCTGACCACTGGTGCCGTTACCCTAGGTACTGATTTATCACTGGTTTCAGTGATGAACTGATGAGTCAATGTTAGCCACAATACTAATCACTTTCGTCATACATGTGTATGAACTATGATTGATGTGATTTGCAATGTGGTGAAATTTCATAAAAATCACGGGCCAATTTTTTGTTTTGAATCCCACCGAAAATACATATACATATTACTAATTGCGTTATTAGAATAATTAATTACTATACCCACGATCAATTATTACAATTTACAATATAGTCTCAAATGCATACTAGAGAAATATTGCAATTTGAATCAAAAAATGCATAGCATACAAAAATAAATTCACAACACAAGAAATTCCGCGCGCAAATCATAGCGCGTGTCAATGAAATCAAGAATGTAATTTTATATCAAGCCGACGACGACGCCGAACTAAAGTACCTACAGTACCATTTACCTTCAGTGTACAATACAGTTTACAGACCTACGACGGACGAACAATAAAGGTGGGTTCCCACGGCATGTTTGCTTCACAAACCCGACCGCGCCACACCAGACCACATGCCATGGGAATCGGTGCGCCTGTGGACGTCTGCCGAGGCCCGTGCTATCCATTGGAAGTCGGTAAGATCAAAGGTGCGGCGTGGCGCGTGCCGTCTGTAGCGCGTATGCGTCGGTTGTAATCATTCATTTCACCTGCGGCCGCGTATGCGAGTACACGTGCTGATAGAGTGGACGAACGAACTTATTTTCGAGTTTTTAACTCTATACCAAAATGAACCAGCGCTATGGAATTGTTCAAAACCTCAACATAAAAATAGAAATTATGTTAATGATGCCTGGTTACGAATAAAAACCCACTCACATGGAAATATACCTATCGTTGAATTAAAAAAAAAAAAAAAAATTTATTAGGTATTGCTCGCCAGTGCTTGCCATACGCACACATGCCGTGGGAACGCTCAGTTCAAATCGCGACGGATGGCGACAAGCGCTTGTCGTCTGCCAATGCTTGTGAAGCAAACATGCCGTGGGAACCCACCTTAATGAGTAATAAATTGTTTACAAAAAAAAACATAGTTTCTAAGGTCATTAGTTTTATTTTATTTTATTGTTATTTTCTTTGAACGATTGGAAATGAAATTACTCAATTATTACACATAGAACTTTGATTTATTAGAATTATGCGAATTATGTATAAGATAACGAACGCGAATGCACGACATCTAGCGCGTCAATGTCTAAACATCGCCATTCGTTTAGACATTGACGCGCTAGATGTCGTGCTTTATGTCGTGTTTCGCTTGGCAAAAGTCACGCACACTACTGTAGAAGTGTCAAATTTTGCCGGTATTTCACTGTTGTTTTTCTAAGTAAATAATGTAAGTTATTGATTAAAAAGGTCGAACGCGGACACATTTCATTGTAGAGAAGTGATAAAATGATTAGTTTTAAAGAAATAGTGTCTGTGTTAAGTGTTTAGTCGTCATCAAAAATGTATGGAGGGACGGTCGGAACATCCACCTTAAACAAGAATTATTTCATATAGGTTTTCTATTCAAGAACTGCTCTTACCAATTCAAGATCCTTGGCATCTTGTGGATGTGGATAACCTGAGCATGATGGTTGATCAGTAGTATTTGATATGTCAATTAAGGCAAATTGAGATGGATGGTCTGCCTGAAAGAGATAAAAATGTTACTTATAACATTGGATATGGTCCCAAGTAATAATAAATAGATTGCTACAGAAACATGGACTCAATGTTTGGTAAATTGTAAAACTTTTAGTATTTTTTTTATTAAAAGCATTTATTGAACAAACATAGTGTATTATACTTATGGATAGTGTAGCTTTCCAACAACGAAAGAATTAAAAAAATTGGACCAGTAGTTTTGAGGTCTTTTTGTGCATACACAATCAAATCTTTCCTTTTTACAATATTAAGTATAGAAAAAGATTTTAATAATGTAGGTAATATCTTAAAAACTAAAAAAATAACTCAGTAGGTTTTAAGTACCAGTCATCACACCACTTGTCTCATGACACTCTAGGTCTCTAGAGCATATCAGTCAAAAAAGATATTGTGAAGCTTAAGTAAATGAATCCTTAGACACTATCGGAAATTTAAGAACAATTATAATCTTTTTTCCATTAAAATAATATCCTGGTTTTATTATATCGTAATATTGTCTTAATTCTAACTCTAAAATTCTATCCTTACCATATATAGTATTTAATTTTATTAATATATCCTTTAACACATTTGAACTTAACATAGAATGATGTGTTGAGGACGTACGAATGAAAGCTAATGTATTTTCAATTCTAACCAATTCTTGCAATATATCATCTACATTTTCTGTCATTATGCTAAGGATTTGGGCAAATTTAGCATATTTTATCAAACGGGATATTTGTATCCTGGAATCAGATAAATTTAAAGTCAATAACGTTCAAGATAGAATTCGAGGACAACCACTGAAAATAAGTAATATCGACTTAAATGAAATACACTTCAACCACAGCCCTGAAAATCATGTAAAGTTGAATTCAATAAATTTGGAAGATCTGCATAAGATTCATACTAAGGTACTGATGCAAGCACCGATTGAACTAGAAAAGAATACATCGACGATATACCATACCACTGTCCCAATTTATACATTCCTTTTGGGCACTTTGCTACTTTTCGCAACTTACAAAGTAATCCGTTATAAGAACGTTACGTGCTGGAAGAATCAAGACGACCCTAATACAAAGACGGAAGATCAAGACAGTCAAAATTGTACCGAATCTTCGCCAGGACCACAGTTTCCAGCAACATTTTATCACACCGTGCTCAAATAGTTGCTGGTCTTCGGGGGGAGGAGTTACGCCAACGGATCCCCAAGACATTGCTGCGTCGACGTTTCTCACGGGAACGTATTGTACGGACGTAGCAGCTAGGCTATTCTGTAAAAAACGCGCCCGAACTCGCATCTCACCTGAGTGAGTCGACTCACTTCACTTTCGAACGTTCGAGTTTTTGGTTTCGCATTCTGTAAACATCCGCTCGGCAGAGGCGAAGCGAAGTGAGTCTCACTTCGAAACTCACTTGCCTAGTGAAGGGATCTTATAGATTTGAATTTATCGACATTGTTATTATCTTTAAAATGCGGCAATTTAACACATTTTGAAGACATAATAACACTTTAGTATTGTACCGTGGGTGGAATTAAACTAAAATTGCAATTTTACACTGATAAATTCTTTAAAATCAAAATAATTCTAGCGTCACTGAAAAAAAAGGACGCTTGTCTGTGGTTCGTTTGACTTATGTTTATTTCTCAAGTGGTTTTTTGTACCTAATTTTAAAGTGTTTCGTGTTGCATTCTTTCTAAAAGTTATGTTGGAGTTTTGGCTGCATATTACATTCGATGTCCCCGAATTTCATTATTTTGTGTTGTTTAATCGATAGCTGGTAGTGGATTTTCTTAACAAACTGCTTTTCTTTTCCATCAAAAATGCGTAGTTTTTGTGAAAATCGAAATTGAAAATGATATTTTTTAAGGTTATTTTTGTACTAAAAACGCAACTTAAAGTAAAATCTTAAGCCATTATAGTATCAAAATGTCTAATTATCACACTCACACGCATTATTTTTAAATATATTTACGTACCTATTACTTTATTTACATATTACAATTTATTTTGTCAAAATAGTATTTTAACAATTTAGTATAGCCAAAAATCGTTCCATATTTTGTATTCACAACAAGCCACAGATAACACAGATTAGTTAATATGACGCAGATCACAGATTAGCAATACAAATATACTAGCTTATCATAGAGTATAAATGATACATTTTAATTTTTAATGTTTTTTTTATAGCTCACTTGCTTCAGTTTTAAAAATCGATTAACTTTTACTTTTAGTATTCAAATAGGTAGCGAGGAGCGAAGCGACGAGCGTGTTAGGTTAACTGTTGAACTGCCGCACGAGCCGAGCGAGCGAAGCGAGCGTGCCGCGGCAGCGGCCGGCGAGTGCCAGAAGCGACTTTAGGGCGATTCCCACTCAAACAAAAAAAAACTACGTAGGTTTAAACAACCTGTTTGTATTTTATTTATGTATCGTAAAATTTTTGTTATTATCAAATGCTATCTAAATTAAAATTACGAAGTGTCTAGTCGTCCGCTAAACGGATGAATAAAATAAATTAGTCGTCCGATTACCGGATGAATAAAATAATTTAATCGTCCGATTATTCGGATTACTAGATAACCTTTTAACACTAAAGCTAGTTGGGTTGGACTAAAGCAAAGGGGGCTCAGGACTTAGAAAATTTTTGATGGAGTTGGTGTCATTATAACACCTATTTATTATTGTTTTATCGTAAAGATTACGCTAATATAAGCATGTTTTATAGGAACAACTTTTCTCTAAAATCAAAAATGGCCGAGATATTCGCCCTCAATTCGTTAGGTTAGGTTTAGGTTAGGTTAGGTTAGGTTTCTTAAAAAAAAAACTACACAGAAATAGGAGCCCCGCGAAGCGGGGCTCCGTCGACGCGCAAAAAAAATCAAGTTTAGGTTAGGTTAGCCGTTAGGTTAGGTTAGGTTAGGTTTCTTAAAAAAAAAACTACACAGAAACAGGAGCCCCGCGAAGCGGGGCTCCGTCGACGCGCAAAAAAAAATCAAGTTTAGGTTAGGTTAGCCGTTAGGTTAGGTTAGGTTAGGTTTCTTAAAAAAAAAACTACACAGAAATAGGAGCCCCGCGAAGCGGGGCTCCGTCGACGCGCAAAAAAAATCAAATACCTACGTGTGCCCTCCTCCCCCCTCTCCTCCCCCCACAAAAAACCTATAATACGTGCGGCAGTTCTCTAAAGAATTATTATTTTATTCATCCGGTAATCGGACAACTAATTTATTTTATTCATCCGTTTAGCGGACGACTAGCGCTGTCCTTAAAATTATTTTTGACAAATTCATTTTAAAAATCACTTTCGAATTATATTTATTATCTACAATTGTGAACGCGTCATAATATAACATTTATTATCTATAATGGCATGTCGTAAATACGTGGTAAATACAAACTTACATTTTCCAGGTAATATAATTTAAGAAATTGTTATAAATAAATTAATAATACGGCATTATATTTAAAAATATTGCCTGTGTGCGAGATTACTAGAAGTTTTAATACGACAATGGTATAAAAGTGTCGTTTTTAGTACAAAAATAACCTTAAAAAAAATAATTTTCATTTTCGATTTTCACAAAAACTACGCATTTTTGTTGGAAAAGAAAAGCAGTTTGTTAAGAAAATCCACTACCAGCTATCGATTAAACAGCACAAAATAATGAAATTCGGGGACATCGAATCAAATATTTAACCGGAGTTTTAGTTAATGTTTCAGTTTGGCTTTATTAAGTTGTTGTGTAATTGGTGTTAAACGTGTTGCATAAATTATTTAAAGGAGAAAACTGCAAAAATAACAACTATGAGGTGAGTAATGTGATTCTTGTATTTAACTAAAATATTATCTTATACAACAAGCTTATTGAAATATTTAACTTAAAATCTTAAACATTGTAGCTCCTCGGAAAGGTCGTCTCATCCCTCCCGTGCCCAAGTAGAGTATCTAGTCGACTATCTTAGCAAACATCCTAGCTTAGCCAAGGGTTTTTCAAAAGTCCCGAGCGCTAGAGACGAAGCTAGAAAAACATGGGAGGAGTTGACTATCAAATTAAATAGCTTGGGAGGCTGCACTAAAACATGGAAACAGTGGACAAAGGTAGGCAATAGGCATATAGAAAACTATTCATCTTATACCGTGTAGGTATCTGGCTTACCTATATATTATTAATAAACTTTTAATTTTGCTTTAGTATTGGTCTGACAAAAAGAGTGCCGTGAAGAAAAAAGCTGCCCTAAGATACCGGGCACGCAATAAGACTGGTGGTGGATGTGAATCGGTGGTGGAGCTTTCAGAGGTGGAGGAGAAAATACTCACATTAATGGGCGGGGAAGGTTTTGCAATTGGTGATAGGCATTTGGAAATTAATCCATTTGAAGTAAGCTATTGTTATCGATTTTGTTGATCCGATACATGTATGTATGTAAAATATAATTATTCAATGTCATGTTCTTTTTTTAGGAAATCCCCGTCCTTACTGATGCCAACGAAAGCCCCACATTGCCGACTTCATCTATGATAAATGAAACCACAACTATTGTAAGTAAATACCTAGTGTATTAATAAAATATTACTTAATAATAAACAACTTATTAGTAAATGTTTCTTATATTGTTCTAGGAATACCAAGTCTTGGATGAGACTGCTATAAATACGGAAAATGTTAGTATGGCAGATACTGAGGTATATATTAATAAGATATTATGAAAATGGTACTTTTTTATTGATTCCAGTATTTGAAATACTATGTTTTTTTTTTCAGAGACCTCAACTAATTCAGCAATATGTTAACTGTATCCCGAATCCCGAACCTTCCCCTGCTCATACACCACCGAGAGCGGAGGTAACGAGCCCTCTGCAAGCAGTTACCCCCTCTGGCTCAGGCAACTTTCCTGCTCGACGTCAATTGAACGTCGCGGGTCCATCACCACGTCGTACTACAAGTAATTATGAGATTTATGAATTGATTTACAATATTTATAATCCATACTAATATTATAAATGCGAAAGTAACTCTGTCTGTCTGTCTGTTACTCAATCACGCCTTAACTACTGAACCAATTTGCATGAAATTTGGTATAGAGATATTTTGATACCCGAGAAAGGACATAGGATAGGTTTTATCCCGGAAATCCTACGGGAACGGGTTTTTCTTTGAAAACGCGGGCGAAGCCGCGGGCGGAAAGCTAGTCAACAATAAAAATTTGGAAATACATACAAATAAAACTAAATAATACTTGATAATGAATTAAGGAAATAATAATAACATCAGAAGACTTGTCAAAAATGCGTCACCGCGACCGGTGGAAATAATAATAAATTAATATTTATTTTACGTTTCAGGGTCATCGAGTCGTCCACAACAACGGCAAAGAAGACGATCACCTCCATCACAAAGGCGGCAATCTCAATTAACAACCTTTACTGAAAGGTTTCTTAGCTTGGAAGAGCAACGGATTGAGATTGACCGTCGCTACTGTGAGTTACAGGAGGTGATGGTCAACTCACAAAGGGAGACCAACAGAATGACAGCAGAGGGCCTGATTGCCGTCGGGGAAGGTCTTAAATTATTAGCTGAAAATTTAAAAAAATAAAATACTTTTATACTTAAATACATTTATTAGTTCTTAACTTATTTTAGTAGTAAAAAATTATCTGTGGTTTTACTTATAGTTTCTTAATTTACTAACATTAGTTTATAAGCCCTAATTGAGTTACTAACACCTATGAATATAATTTTCCGGAATAAATAATTTGCATTGATTTTTGATTGAATTAATTACAATTACCGCGTGTTCCTTGCCCTCCATAATTCATTTATCAATCTTTGTCTACATAGCTGACCAAGTGCAGTTTCATTAGGTACATCCTCATTTGAAGCTACACTTTGTCTGGTCCTATGAAAACCAGCCTCAACCTCTAGCTCTGAATTGAATATGGCTGGAGCTGGCAGGCCGGCACGATTACAAATATTGTGAAGCACGCAACATGCTATTACAATCTTCGAAACCGTGTCGGGGTCATAATGTAGGACTCTATGTGCTAATAGGCATCTAAATCTGGCTTTAAGGACCCCAATTGTTCTTTCTACGGTGTTTCTTGCAGTAGCATGCAGCTAGTTATAGTGATGTTCTGGTGTTCCCTCGTCTGCATTTGGAACTGGCACCATTGGGTACTGACGCTGCGGATACCCAGAATCACCTGTAACAATGAATATTGTTAAAAAATAAAATGTTTTGTCATCAACAATTATATTTTTATTAGGAGTTAGGAGTTTTCAATGATTTCGCCTGCTCTCCAATTTTTATGAATTCCGTGAACTTCGGTAATAAAGCCTAAATTACTCAGAAATAAAGTAGTTTTTTTAATGATGAAAGAATTTTTGAAGGAATTAATCCAGTAGTTTTTGAGTTAAATATTTACAAACAAACAAAGATTCGTCTTTATAATTAATTAGCTAAGAGGTAACTCACCTAACAAGTACACAGATTCGCCTGTTTGTACTAATTGTTCGAGGTGGTCCCGAATGATGCAATTATTAAAAATAAGGCTGTCGTGAGTCGCTCCGCCATATGTTGCATCTACATGTATTATGTTCAAATCTGCATCTGTGAACTGCAAAAAGAATTATTTTACAACTATTTTTATGTGGCTGTTCTAATGAATGTTAAAAAAAATATAGGTACTAGCAGCGTCTTGTGATTTATACTGCTTCGTTAATGATCCTATGGAATTGGTCCAAATTTCATTAAATCGATTTTCTGTGGTTCAAGTGCGAAAGCGTATACAGACATTATTATATCAGGCTTACCATTTGTACATTTCTTGCATGATATCCTTTGCGACAGTAGTATCGTTCTTCATGGCAAGTTGGTCTCACCATTGTCACAAAAGTCCCATCTACACATCCTATTACCCCAGGAATACTGAATTTCTCATAGAATCTGCAATAAGAAATAAAAAAATCATTAAATATTTTTCATTAACATGATAGGTTTATTTAGGTAGGTACACAAACCTTGTTTTGAGTCTCAGTCTTTCTTCAGAATTTTGGGGAAATCTTATGTATTTTTTTACTATACTTGGATGCACAGACATGTATATTTAAGTAGACAACGCAAGTACCGCGATCTGTATGAAAACCAAGCGTGTCATATTTTTTGTACTGACCTTGACGCGTTATGACATCACGAGCGCTTTTTAGTGATGTTAATTTCATTTTACGCTAAATCGATTAGGCCGCCACTCGCGCGGCGATTCTAGTATCGTCCTATCCCATCGAAGTAAATCGAAAGAAATCAGATCAAACTAGATCTATGTCTAAGAGGTAGTCAAATAAATGAATCGTAATCGATTACTAAATCGATTCAAGACAGAAAAATGATAATTACCATAGACAGAGGGATGATAAAATAAAGTTATAAACCTTTTAATATTCTAACAAGTAAACTAATGTGTTTTAGCTTTTTCTTACATATGCCCATTGAGTTACCATGTACTACGTACTAGAGAGGCCATCGAAAGAAAGTAATGAAACTGTCAATCAATCAATCTTTATGTCCCGTTGCATCGATCCATTTTCCTTTTATGTTCGGGTTACTTGGAAAACTGAAAAAACAAACATAGTCTAAGCAATAAGGAGTTTTCTTAAAAAACTCCCAAGATGACACTTTATAACTAATGGCGTCCATGTCATAATATTTATTTTTAGTACCTTTGTATTAAAATACTTAAAAGTTCTAGGTCAAGTCGTATTAAATGACAAAAAAAATCTATGCCTTTTTTTCTGAAAAATTGCTCCTTCAAATTATCATTTTTCTGTTCGATTATAAAATCGATTAGAATCGAGAACTGTTGCATCAAATGAACATCACTAACCACAAAATTGGACAGAAAAATGAGAACAGAAAAATGAGAAGACGCTATTCATTGCTTGTTATCATACGACGCGATCTTTACCGTGCCAAGTAAAAGCCGCAATGTATTCCGAATCATTTCGTATGATTTGGTATCCGTGTTTGTCACGATCGTTTTCCACAGATATTCTTTATTTGATTTTAAAATAAATAGTGCATATTCTGATTAGAAAATTACTTACCGGTGGAAGGAAACATCTATGCTAACTCGGCCACTCACAGCTGTGGAGTTTCTACAGTTTATAACGGCGCAATTCGGCATTTTACTTTATTCAGCTTCACGTCTTTCCTTGGCGAACTGCAAGCGCGGACTGAGTGTAGGCCAGCGTCAAGTAAGTTTCATAAACTTAGTTTGGACACGGGAAGTACATACACTCGCTTAGTCTATCTTGATACATGTCTGTGGTCAAAATACTCACTTAGCACAGTTCGCCTCGTCGCCGCTCTCGACGATGTGGCGCCACTAGTACTGTCGAGTTTTACAGAATACGAAATCGAAAACTCACCGCGGATTCCGCGTTCGAGTTTTTATAATAACCTTACAGAATAGCACTGCAGATTCCATTGGCGCAACGTAATTTTAAGTTTTCATTTTATATTCAATTAGCTTTATAGTTATTAATTGTTAAGACTTGCATCGAGCAAGACGTATTGTAATAAGTTTATATTAAAGTATTTCTAAGTGAATTCGTAGTTTTTTTGGGGCCTCCGGCTGTCTGAAACATAATTTGTGTAATTGTTTATTTATTCTGAATCTTTAAGTTTATTGATTTTTATCCTTTACATAAGCTGTATTTAATAAAAAATGTTTAAAACTCGAATTTTCGAAATTTTTGATTTATAAGTTCTATGTAACGTTTTATAATTAAGTTATGGTATAATTAAATGTAGATTTCACTTTTGTACAGCTTAGACATTTTTCTGTATGGATACAGTGCCTTTCGATTTGAAGTTGGATAACATTTCATTTTATAGGTACTATTATAAAATTAAGAGCATGAAAGAAAAAAAAAAGCATTTCTTCATAATGCTATTGTTACCACAAAAAATATTTTCTTAATCGCAAATTTTAAGAGAAAATAAATTAAAATTAAAATTGATGTGGCGACGTTATACATACAGACGTTAGAACAAAGTCCACCATAAGAATGACGTCATTTAGGAATAAGACGATTTTTAAACATTAATAAAAACCTAAATATTTTCAAAAAGTAAAAATTACTGTTAGTTTTTATCTAGTTTTAATTAAAATAAAAATAAAAACAAGTAGCAAAAAATTTTGAAATGTTGTAATTTTGGAGCACCCTGTAAAGTCTGTATTTGTATGAACATAAGTGGAGATCGCGTCCACTTATTTTCATGCGTAAACGATGATATTCATACTCAACAGGTAACTTGGATTAACAAATAGGATAGGTTATATCCCGTAAATCCCACGGGAACGGGAACTATTTATTTATTGCACGCCTCATAAGCGAAGCGTTGAGGTGGGTACTACTGTCACTTCGCGCAAAACATCTGATTTTTCAAACTTAAAATGTCTTTATGTATCATACATTGCACTTGTAAGATAATAAATACACACACATATTAAGAAAAAAACACTATTTTTAACATTCATGATATTTTTGATGTCATTTTTGTTATTTAAACTAGTTAAAAAACAGTTTAAAAAAGTTCTGTCTTGGACGTCCGTGTGTCTGTATGTGCGGAGGATTTTCTTGTTAACACGATAGCGACCGAAATACTTTACTAATCGAGTCTTTTTTTTTCTCTTACGCTTGAGTATGCTCAGGAATAGAACCCTTTCATTTTTCAGGGTCTGATTCGATGTGGTTTAATTGTTATTAAATAAACAAAAATAATAATTAATAAATAATTATTAAAAAAAAATTATGAGGCGTGCACTTTTGGATTTTCCAAACTTTTTTCGTTTATTTCTATCTGAATAACCTATCAAAAGTAACATTCAATTGTGTAAATTTTATTTATTACGGATTCAACATCAAACAACTCTACGGTAAGTATCAAGGTGCGTATTAACTATAGAGCTATTATTTATTACCTTACCTATATGTTATAGCTAATTACTGCTGGGCGCTGCAGCTGGCTGCGATTTCGTCCATGTATCTACTGAAAGGTTTCATGACATAATATGAGCACAGGGGAATAAAATAAAAAGACCAGTATGTACATCCAAAAATATTTATTTCAATGATTACAAATTATCCTTAATCTAATTTTGAAAATCTAACACTGAATTAGATTCCTTACAATATTATTCAAATTAATAACAAAATAACGTATTTTACGACAAATTAATATTGAACTAATTATGTAGTTAAAACACGAAAGCGCATTACCTTATTATACCAGCTGCATTAACCAAAAATTTTATATGATAATAAGTATAATATTTTCAACTGATATCAAAATGTACGAAAAATAGTACATAATAAGTAATTGAACTGAGAACATAATTTAATATTCACACAAAGCTGTATTGTTTCGATATACGTTGTTTTTATTGTAAACTGCATTACATATTTTGATAAAAAAATACTGTAAAACAACAGATGATGAAATTTTCAAAATGAAAAAAAAAATACAAATTTGCCGCGCAATCGACATTTGACAGCTCTACGACTGAATGAGGCGGTTAAAAAAGTTTGTATAATATTAATAGAAATAATTATCGAGATTTAAATTGCTCTACACAAGATTTATTTTGTTTGTTTTATTACTATACTTCTTAAAGACACAATTAACTCGTACTCGTAATACGATACCTTGGAGTTGGAGCGAAAATATTGTTTGTAATAATTTGGCTAGGAAAATACAACAAATCAAAAACACTATTTACTATGGAAAAAAAACCAGGAAGGTGAAAAACATATATTTACGATTTCGATGCACTCGACTTTTAGTAAAATAATAGGTAGGTAAAAATATTATTATGGTTTTGATCACAGACATATCTGTGGTTTTGATTTTAGCTACTAGTATCAGAAAGCTGCGTGTTCAATGCACGTCGGGGTCACACAACTGTGGAGGATACAGTAGACAATATACCTAATGAAGTTTTTCATCTTTTTATTTTACTGCAAATACAAAATAAAAATTAAACAATGGTAATGTAAATTCTAAACAAACTACTACCAAAATACAATTAGAACAAAAATCATTTGACTGGTTGATTTCACCCAGAGGCCAGAGGCGGCTCGTGACAAAATTGTATGGGTGTTCACTTGAAATAAAACAACGAAAATACAATAGCGTAGCGGGATAATTTATTACAAAAAAAAATGAGCACCACATTTTATAAATGTCTATAACACTAAAAATTACAAAGTACAGGCTATTTCAAAACGAATTCAATGATTATCAATAATTAGTAAATCACCGAATTTGCATTCGCGAGCGTACCTACGCGTAGGTATCCATAGTGTTTGTTTATACTAAAGGAATGGCAACGTCGCAATTGCTGCTGTCATGCGATGCGGCAACGTTGCGTGAGACTCAAAACGCTACCTGCTACGGTATGAACGATTGTTATAAAAATAAAAGTTATACATATTTGTTGGCGTAAACTATTTTATTCATCATTAATTTTGGAAAATAAATAATGTCAAAATTGATTACAATAAAACGCAGTTTTATTTTATTACATTACAGGTAAATTAGCTTGGAGAAATTTTTGCGTTTGTAGTAGTGTATGGTCAGCAAATAAAAAAAAACAACATTTTATTTTTAGTTTTTATTCAAGTATATAATATTAGTATTATTAATATTTTATTAGTTCCTTTATTAGTTCCTTCCCTCTCGGATGTCGTGGATAGTGGACGTTTACAATATTATAATTAATTTTAACCTTCGAAAATCTAAAAAAATAGTTGCGTAAATATCTTTAAAATAATAGGAGAACATAAGTGCGGGGTGATCCGTGTAAGCAGTGACAATCTCTGAGTGTTCATGTGCGCCTAGTACCGCGATCAAGTACGGTACGCGTTAGAAAGAATACAAATAGTTCGTCCGTCTCGCACCGCATCCCGTATGACCTTGAATTCTCCAATCACGGATGACAACTATTAAAACTACTAATTAGTACCTTATTATTATCTATCATTCATACTATCTTCGACCGACTTTTATTCGTCATAAGTGCCAAAAGGAACCTTATTGCGTACGTATAATGCCGTATTCCCCGATGGAAGGCAAATCTCGTAATGCATCAAATCGCAATGCTGCCTCGTCGCACGATAGTGATAGTGACAAACATCATGTTGTTGCACGGAATAAAAAGCGCGCGATGGCAAGATCCGAGGACGATGAGTTTATTACATTTAGAAACGAGATGAAAGAATGGTTGAAAGATTTCCAGCGAGAACAAAATCAACAACTTGATACTTTCCGCAACCAACAGAACACCAGGCTCGACTCCATGGAAAGATATATAAGTGAAATATCAGCGAATATCTCGTCAATTTCCACCACAACTCAGGATATTGAAAAATCTGTGGATTTCATCACGGAGAGGATTCATGACGTGGAAAACAAGATAGATGGTTTGCAAGCCAAGTGGAAAGCTGTTAGCCTACAAGTTGCAGCTCTCGAGGAGCAACATGAAACCTTGGCAAGGTCATTAAATAAAACTATCTTAGAAATACGTAATGTTCCCAAAAAAGATCAAACTACAAAATCCATGTTATTTGACTACGTATCTAAGCTTTGCTCAACCCTAAAGATTGTTATACAACCGAATGATTTAAGAGATGTGTTTCGCACGACGAATAGGAAAGATAAATCTATGTCCAACCTATTCATTGAGTTTTCAAATACTTTACACAAAACTAACATCTTAAACGCTGCACGAAACTTTAATAAAGAAAACAAGACCCGCCAATTAAACTGTAATCACCTGGGTATCGAGGCTCCCCCCACCCCTATTTATATTTCCGAAATGCTTACGCCTAATGCCAAACGCCTCTTCTACCTTGCTCGTGACTTCGCAAAAATGGAGGAATACAAATACTGCTGGATATCAAACGGGAATATCTATCTAAGAAAATACGATGGGGCCCCCTACATCTTGGTGAAAAACGAAAACCATCTTAAATCTCTCCAAAACAATAAATGACTAGAAGTAAGAAAAAATCACTTTTATAAACTACTCATCTCTTTGCCTTCGTATTATAAATTTAATAACAGTACAAACTCCAGCTTGTTGATTAAATCACAATTTAATATTAACATTCCTTACACACTTCACATAATATACTCAATCTCACTCACAAATAATTATTTTTCACCATATACTAAAATATTAACTATATTGGGAATCAATTTAATAATCTTATCTCACATCTATTTACATACTTTTTCTTTTTATGCATATATATTCGAATTCCTCTATTTTAAAATAATTTATAACATTCGATAACTTAAAGCTAATTAATAACATTGATAACACGCCGCTTATTCAAAATGCACTTTTGTCATGTCCCGAAAGTTGTTCCAACTACTTTAATTCTTGTCATCTCACCATCGTAAGCCAAAATATAAGAAGCATTCATAAGAATTTTGATAGTTTTTCCTTATTCTTGAATAGACTCAATTTTGCTCCTGACTTCATAATCCTAACTGAATGTTGGATGATGAATCATTTACATATTTAAATCTGGCTGGCTACTCTCTATTTAAATCAAACAAATTCTTAAATAAAAGTGATGGCATTGTTCTACTTTTTAAATCGAGCTTGCAAGTTGAGAATCACGAACCTTCGTTTACTGATGCCAACTGCACGGTTACCGTTTTGAATAGCAACATTGTTATTATATCAATATACAGATCCCCGTCATTTCACAATATTGACGACTTTTTAATATCGCTGGAACGTTTGATCTTATCGTACCAAAATAAGTCCATATTTATCGTAGGGGATCTCAATATCGATATAAGGAATTCCTGTTCAGACTCCAGAGTCCATAAATATCTTGATCTCTTGGCTTACTATGGAATAACCTCAGGCCATAACCTGCCGACACGGGGCGACAGCTGTTTAGACCATGCACAAATCAAAAGCCAATTATCTTGCCGTGTCGCTGTTTGTCCTTCAGCAGTATCCGACCATGATGCTGTTATAGTGGGTGTTACCCTCAACAATTTTGAACCATTCCCTCCTTCACAGAAATCTAAAAAAATTAATTTTGATAATCTCCATAATGATATTCAAAATATTGACTGGCAATTCTTGTACAGCATCGACAACATTAACGAAGCAGTGGCAGCTTTTGTCAATCCACTTCACACAGCGATTAAAAACAATTCAAGCTGTTGTACAATTCCAAATTCTAAGGCCATTAGAAAACAATGGATTACGCCCGGTTTACTCCGTTGCGTTAGACGAAGAGATCGTCTCCACAACATTGCTAGGAAGCGCCCTAAGGATGTCGTACTGCAAGAAAAATACATACGTTATCGTAATTATTGTAATAATATTCTCCAAAATCTTAAAAACTTCCATGATAGTGAAAATTTAAAGAAAAATAAAGGCAATTCAAAGCGCTTATGGTCGACTATTAAAGATATCTGTAGTTTAAACTCGTCTAACTCTAATTCTGATGATTTATTAAAATGTTCTGACTCCATTGACGAGTCTCTTTGCAAAACCAATGAATACTTTACTAACATAGGTAAAAATCTTGCAAATAAAACATTACAAAAACTCAATACCTCTGAGAATCTTCTTGCCGCTAAGACATCTATACCTAATTTTACAAAATCTTTTTTCATAACACCAACCGACGAACTCGAAATTGCCAATTTAATTAGTAGCCTCAAAACCTCTTCTAGCTGTGGATGGGATAATATTCCAAGTAAAACGATTATTATGTCAAAAACCTGCCTTGCTGCCCCGATTACATACTTATGTAATCTCAGTATTACTACGGGTACATTCCCAGATGACTGGAAAATCGCAAACGTCATCCCAATTCATAAATCTGGTTGCAAATTAACGTTCTCTAATTATCGACCCATATCTCTTCTCCCGACGCTATCCAAAATTCTGGAAAAAGTCGTAAATAAAAGGCTACTTTCCTATCTGGAAAAAGAATCGCTACTTGCTTGCAACCAATTTGGCTTTCGCCAGAACAGGTCTACTGACGGTGCTGTTTCCTCCCTTGTTGATTGCATTAGCAATAAGTTAGACTCAGGACAGAAATGCATCGCGGTATTCCTGGATCTGGCGAAAGCTTTCGACACTGTCTCGCGGCCCATTCTTTTACGTAAGATGGAATTGTACGGAGTTCGAGGCATCGCTCTGCAATGGTTCACTTCTTACCTTACTGACCGTCGCCAAAGAGTATGCATAAATAATCAACATAGCACTCTAATGAACATCCCATATGGCTTGCCTCAAGGCAGCGTGCTCGCTCCTACATTGTTTTTACTGTACATGAACGATCTTTGCTCCCTTTCCCTTCCATATACCACTTTGTTCTCTTTTGCAGATGACACAGCTCTCGTATTTTATTCTAACTCTTGGAACGAAGTAAAAGCTGCAGCTCAAAATGGTCTTCTTACTGTCGCTTCTTGGTTACAGGACAACCTTTTAACCTTGAACATTGACAAAACTAAATTCATCAGTTTCAGTATAACGAGTCGCTCTGTCCCACCTACGTCGCTAAATCTTCAAATACATTCGTGTACAAACTCTTCTTCTTGTTTATGTCCATCCATTGTAGAAGTTAATGAAATAAAATATCTGGGAGTCATCATTGATTCCAAACTTTCCTGGGAACCTCAGATAAATACACTGTGCTCTAGGATTAGAAAGCTTATACACATATTTAAAAAATTACGTTCAGTTGCCGATGCCCATACAATAAAATTAGTTTACAAAGCACTCTGCGAATCCATTATTTCTTATTGCATTTCAGTCTGGGGAGGCGGCGGTTCCACCCTTATGCTTAAAATTGAGCGCGCTCAACGGGCAATACTCAAAGTTGCTTACAAGAAACCTTTTCGATATGCTACATCTACACTCTACGCCGACGCAAAAGTTCTGTCAGTCCGTCAACTTTACATTCTGGCTACCGCACAAAAGTTCCACAAAATGTCTAAGCAAACCTTTGCACCAACATCAAGAGCCCCAAGACGAGTCAATTTCACGCTTCCGAAATGTAATACCTATTTTGTCAAACGCTTTTATAGTTATAGGGGCCCTTTCCTCTACAATAAGTTCATTAAAAGATTAAATGTAAATATAATAAATGCATCTATATATATTTTTAAAAAGAGATTAGAACAACTTTTACTTAACTTAAATTATAGTGAAACTGAAGCATTGCTTGTCAGTGAAAAATAAAACACACATACACACACACACACACACACACACATAAACATGCACACACACAAACACACTCACATGCACGCACACTCGCTCACACATACACTGGAGTTTGTTAAATATTTTATTTTCGTTTTTCGTTTTTTGTTATATTTCTTACACTGCAATGTATAGCTTTTAATTTTTAGAAACTAAAAATACTTCTGTAACATAGGAAGAGACTAGTTTCCCACAACACAGGGGATCCTAGTGTGGGGACTAGTGTATTCTAAAATGATTGTACACTGTGTTTTGAAACAAATAAACGATTTTTATTTTTTTTTTTTTTTTATTTATTATTAGTTCCAAACATTACAAGCAGTGCCGATTTTTACTTCAGTGAAGACGTGTATGAATTAGGTGTTCTCCGGCCAAAAATGTAAACCACGGTAAAAGTGAAACTGTTCGAACGGTTCCGAACACTGCTTTGTGTAGCGCATGTCGCGTGACGGTCGGCTGCCAAGTAGGTATACCTACTCGGCAGCCGCGATACACGCGACATGCGCTACACAGACCAAAAAGTTTGAGACGATGTAATAAAAGTTTCACTTTAATAACAAACAATAACAACAATAACAAACAATAACAACAATCAACAAATACAAAATTTAACAATTAAACTACGTAATAATTATAATTTTCGAATGAAATGTGTGCTTTATGTTCTAACGGTACCAAGCGACTGACGCCGGACTGCACGAGGCACCTGCGGACAGCGTAAACTGGTTTATTCTGGTTTTGTGCGTGTTTCCACTTTCCACTATCAAGTGACGATTTATTTATTTGTTTTGTTTCGTAATTATTATGGTCAAATATTAATTACGAAACAAATTATTATGAACAAGATATTTTATTGTTTCACGGTATTCGCCTTGTCATTGGCTCAAGGACGTAAAATTGAATGATATATTATTTTTTTTATAAAGTCAAAACCATTTTCTTTAAAACATAAATCAGAGTATTGCTAGGGATAAGTATAAAATTAAATAGTAATGTTAGGATATCGAAACATTTTTGTATAGGCTAGAACGATATAATGGAAACGCGCTCTAAGATCTGAGTAATATACACACCACTACATATGCAAAAATTTCTCGAGACTAATTTCACTGTACACTATTGTTTTTTTTTATCAAAACATGTATGTATTTGAGTAGTTAGCAGCATATAATATTCTGAATTTCTGATCCATGCCTATTCACTCAAAACTAATAACACTAATGATTTGTAACAGTAAATTATTTCAATAGGTATTTGAACATTTCATAACCAACAAGTAAGAATAATTCGTATACAAGATACAATAACAAATCTAATACACTATTTATTATTTTATTATATTTCATTATGTGAAAATAACCAGGAAGGTGAAAAACATATTTACGAAAACAAAGTAACATATGGTTTTGCTATTAGCTATCAGGAAAAAAAATCGTATTGGAACAAAAGAAGGATTGTAACTGAATTAGGTAATTAGGTATGTTTGTTTCTGGGTGCACCGTTTTCGACGACGCGACGGCCGACGCGTGACGTAAACAGAGTAGGTACCTACTTTGCTAAAACAAACTAAGTAATAAAATTGTGTGTCTGTCTGAAAATTCGCTAAAGCATATTTTACCAATGTTTGCAAGTTTGTGATTACTTTGATAGTTTATCGATTTATAATAATTGTATACTTATATCATTGTTTAAAAATATTCAAACACAATATGATATAGGTACTGATTTATCACTGGTTTCAGTGATGAACTGATGAGTCAATGTTAGCCACAATACTAATCACTTTCGTCATACATGTGTATGAACTATGATTGATGTGATTTGCAATGTGGTGAAATTTCATAAAAATCACGGGCCAATTTTTTGTTTTGAATCCCACCGAAAATACATATACATATTACTAATTGCGTTATTAGAATAATTAATTACTATACCCACGATCAATTATTACAATTTACAATATAGTCTCAAATGCATACTAGAGAAATATTGCAATTTGAATCAAAAAATGCATAGCATACAAAAATAAATTCACAACACAAGAAATTCCGCGCGCAAATCATAGCGCGTGTCAATGAAATCAAGAATGTAATTTTATATCAAGCCGACGACGACGCCGAACTAAAGTACCTACAGTACCATTTACCTTCAGTGTACAATACAGTTTACAGACCTACGACGGACGAACAATAATGAGTAATAAATTGTTTACAAAAAAAAACATAGTTTCTAAGGTCATTAGTTTTATTTTATTTTATTGTTATTTTCTTTGAACGATTGGAAATGAAATTACTCAATTATTACACATAGAACTTTGATTTATTAGAATTATGCGAATTATGTATAAGATAACGAACGCGAATGCACGACATCTAGCGCGTCAATGTCTAAACATCGCCATTCGTTTAGACATTGACGCGCTAGATGTCGTGCTTTATGTCGTGTTTCGCTTGGCAAAAGTCACGCACACTACTGTAGAAGTGTCAAATTTTGCCGGTATTTCACTGTTGTTTTTCTAAGTAAATAATGTAAGTTATTGATTAAAAAGGTCGAACGCGGACACATTTCATTGTAGAGAAGTGATAAAATGATTAGTTTTAAAGAAATAGTGTCTGTGTTAAGTGTTTAGTCGTCATCAAAAATGTATGGAGGGACGGTCGGAACATCCACCTTAAACAAGAATTATTTCATATAGGTTTTCTATTCAAGAACTGCTCTTACCAATTCAAGATCCTTGGCATCTTGTGGATGTGGATAACCTGAGCATGATGGTTGATCAGTAGTATTTGATATGTCAATTAAGGCAAATTGAGATGGATGGTCTGCCTGAAAGAGATAAAAATGTTACTTATAACATTGGATATGGTCCCAAGTAATAATAAATAGATTGCTACAGAAACATGGACTCAATGTTTGGTAAATTGTAAAACTTTTAGTATTTTTTTTATTAAAAGCATTTATTGAACAAACATAGTGTATTATACTTATGGATAGTGTAGCTTTCCAACAACGAAAGAATTAAAAAAATTGGACCAGTAGTTTTGAGGTCTTTTTGTGCATACACAATCAAATCTTTCCTTTTTACAATATTAAGTATAGAAAAAGATTTTAATAATATAGGTAATATCTTAAAAACTAAAAAAATAACTCAGTAGGTTTTAAGTACCAGTCATCACACCACTTGTCTCATGACACTCTAGGTCTCTAGAGCATATCAGTCAAAAAAGATATTGTGAAGCTTAAGTAAATGAATCCTTAGACACTATCGGAAATTTAAGAACAATTATAATCTTTTTTCCATTAAAATAATATCCTGGTTTTATTATATCGTAATATTGTCTTAATTCTAACTCTAAAATTCTATCCTTACCATATATAGTATTTAATTTTATTAATATATCCTTTAACACATTTGAACTTAACATAGAATGATGTGTTGAGGACGTACGAATGAAAGCTAATGTATTTTCAATTCTAACCAATTCTTGCAATATATCATCTACATTTTCTGTCATTATGCTAAGGATTTGGGCAAATTTAGCATATTTTATCAAACGGGATATTTGTATCCTGGAATCAGATAAATTTAAAGTCAATAACGTTCAAGATAGAATTCGAGGACAACCACTGAAAATAAGTAATATCGACTTAAATGAAATACACTTCAACCACAGCCCTGAAAATCATGTAAAGTTGAATTCAATAAATTTGGAAGATCTGCATAAGATTCATACTAAGGTACTGATGCAAGCACCGATTGAACTAGAAAAGAATACATCGACGATATACCATACCACTGTCCCAATTTATACATTCCTTTTGGGCACTTTGCTACTTTTCGCAACTTACAAAGTAATCCGTTATAAGAACGTTACGTGCTGGAAGAATCAAGACGACCCTAATACAAAGACGGAAGATCAAGACAGTCAAAATTGTACCGAATCTTCGCCAGGACCACAGTTTCCAGCAACATTTTATCACACCGTGCTCAAATAGTTGCTGGTCTTCGGGGGGAGGAGTTACGCCAACGGATCCCCAAGACATTGCTGCGTCGACGTTTCTCACGGGAACGTATTGTACGGACGTAGCAGCTAGGCTATTCTGTAAAAAACGCGCCCGAACTCGCATCTCACCTGAGTGAGTCGACTCACTTCACTTTCGAACGTTCGAGTTTTTGGTTTCGCATTCTGTAAACATCCGCTCGGCAGAGGCGAAGCGAAGTGAGTCTCACTTCGAAACTCACTTGCCTAGTGAAGGGATCTTATAGATTTGAATTTATCGACATTGTTATTATCTTTAAAATGCGGCAATTTAACACATTTTGAAGACATAATAACACTTTAGTATTGTACCGTGGGTGGAATTAAACTAAAATTGCAATTTTACACTGATAAATTCTTTAAAATCAAAATAATTCTAGCGTCACTGAAAAAAAAGGACGCTTGTCTGTGGTTCGTTTGACTTATGTTTATTTCTCAAGTGGTTTTTTGTACCTAATTTTAAAGTGTTTCGTGTTGCATTCTTTCTAAAAGTTATGTTGGAGTTTTGGCTGCATATTACATTCGATGTCCCCGAATTTCATTATTTTGTGTTGTTTAATCGATAGCTGGTAGTGGATTTTCTTAACAAACTGCTTTTCTTTTCCATCAAAAATGCGTAGTTTTTGTGAAAATCGAAATTGAAAATGATATTTTTTAAGGTTATTTTTGTACTAAAAACGCAACTTAAAGTAAAATCTTAAGCCATTATAGTATCAAAATGTCTAATTATCACACTCACACGCATTATTTTTAAATATATTTACGTACCTATTACTTTATTTACATATTACAATTTATTTTGTCAAAATAGTATTTTAACAATTTAGTATAGCCAAAAATCGTTCCATATTTTGTATTCACAACAAGCCACAGATAACACAGATTAGTTAATATGACGCAGATCACAGATTAGCAATACAAATATACTAGCTTATCATAGAGTATAAATGATACATTTTAATTTTTAATGTTTTTTTTATAGCTCACTTGCTTCAGTTTTAAAAATCGATTAACTTTTACTTTTAGTATTCAAATAGGTAGCGAGGAGCGAAGCGACGAGCGTGTTAGGTTAACTGTTGAACTGCCGCACGAGCCGAGCGAGCGAAGCGAGCGTGCCGCGGCAGCGGCCGGCGAGTGCCAGAAGCGACTTTAGGGCGATTCCCACTCAAACAAAAAAAAACTACGTAGGTTTAAACAACCTGTTTGTATTTTATTTATGTATCGTAAAATTTTTGTTATTATCAAATGCTATCTAAATTAAAATTACGAAGTGTCTAGTCGTCCGCTAAACGGATGAATAAAATAAATTAGTCGTCCGATTACCGGATGAATAAAATAATTTAATCGTCCGATTATTCGGATTACTAGATAACCTTTTAACACTAAAGCTAGTTGGGTTGGACTAAAGCAAAGGGGGCTCAGGACTTAGAAAATTTTTGATGGAGTTGGTGTCATTATAACACCTATTTATTATTGTTTTATCGTAAAGATTACGCTAATATAAGCATGTTTTATAGGAACAACTTTTCTCTAAAATCAAAAATGGCCGAGATATTCGCCCTCAATTCGTTAGGTTAGGTTTAGGTTAGGTTAGGTTAGGTTTCTTAAAAAAAAAACTACACAGAAATAGGAGCCCCGCGAAGCGGGGCTCCGTCGACGCGCAAAAAAAATCAAGTTTAGGTTAGGTTAGCCGTTAGGTTAGGTTAGGTTAGGTTTCTTAAAAAAAAAACTACACAGAAACAGGAGCCCCGCGAAGCGGGGCTCCGTCGACGCGCAAAAAAAAATCAAGTTTAGGTTTTATAAACACTGTATGTGGTGCCAAACGAAATAGAATATAATAAATATAATAGTTATAAGAATTAAAATTAAACCAAGCACTGTGAAGCTTCCATTCTCGCCATCTGTTGGATTAAGATTGAATTATTCTTAATCTATATAATTATAATCTAATATCAATATCATTATGGCTAATAAATGCAATGTATGCGGCAAATTCTTCGCGTCGGTAGATGGCGCTAAGTGCAATAAATGCTGCGCGCTGTATCATAAGCCATGTTGTAGCCCAGATGCCCGTTCGAATGCAAAGTGGATCTGCAAAGCATGCAAAGCTAAAGCCAGTAAAGCAGCGGAGACGGAATCTGCTCCTGAACGAGAAGCCGATGTTTTTCTGGATGTCGAGCCCCCACAACAACAGGGGTCACCTTCTCTTGTAAGGGAAATAAAACTACTGCGGTCGGAGCTGTCTAGCTTTAGACTTGAGATGTCTAGAATATCAACGTTGGTAGCTAGTTTCGGTACGCGCCTCGACGGTCTGGAGGAACGGGTATCACAATTAGAAAGTAAACCGTGCTGCGAAAATCTCGAGTCTATAGACTTGTTAAAAAGGCAGTTAAATGAATCCCAACAGGAAAACCTACTTAACGATGTCGAGATTACTGGCGTAAGTGAAAGTAGCGGGGAGAATCTCTTACACGTTGTGATAACTTTAGCACAAAAGATAGGTTTATCTATTGAGGAACGCGACATAGTGAACGTGCACAGACGAGGTACGCGGCGGCAAGCGGAAACCGACGGTGGAACGGCGCGCGCACGGCCCATAGTCGTACGTCTGACTCGCCGGCACCTGCGCGACGAACTGTTGCATGCGGCGCGCGTGCGCCGCGGCGCGGATACCGCTGGCACGGGGCTCGGTGGCGAGCCGCGACGATTTTACATAAACGAACATTTAACATATGCAAATCGGAATCTTTTCTATATAGCACGAGAAAAGCTTGGGGGTGAAAGAAATTGGCGTTTTATCTGGACGCGTGGCGGAAATATTTATGCCAGAAAAGATAGTAAATCTGTAAAAACTACTATAAAATCACAAGCTGATATCGACAGGGTTTTTTGTTTATAATATTGTTTGTATTATATAAACTCGAAGATTGTGTTAATTTTAAGTCTAGTTATACTATTATCACTACGCAATTTAATAACCAGTCGTACTCAGCGTTTATATTAATATGTTACATTATAACCATTCGTCAAATGTATAAACCAAGCTTAACAAAAATATGCATAATATGTTATTATCATCCTTTTTCTTTATTCTATTTAAGTGCTAATTGGATGGTTACGTTCTCATTCACTAAATGTATGAAAATAAATTCACAACCAATGTTTTGGAATACTCATGCCTATAGCTTGTATTGTAACATGTATTTTAAATCTAATATTCACATATTATGTATTATTGTTAAGTTTCAAATTGAGTTGTTGAATTGTTTAAACACTTGCTTTCTACTGTTTATGGGACTTTTACTTTATAATTATTGTTTTTATATTATATTTCTCTTTATGTTGTACTGCTTACTTCATTTGAATTACACCCGCAAAACATTAACAAATAAAACTACACATTACAGTTTGATGCAAACTATATATTACAATACTAAAACACTGTTTCATAAAATAATACAATACAAAAAATCATTAAAAAATAATAAAATGAACGTAAAAATAATGCACACATCCATTATTCAGCTGCATAATATTATAATAATGTTTAGTACTACAGATCATGAAAATTTATTATTGTACTCATTTTCAATTTATGTTAAAATTAATAGAATTAAAATATTTAAGTATACTTTTCAACTGCATATTATATTATTGAAGTGTGTATTGTTGCTTCACAAATTTAAGGTCAGCATTTTATTCTTGTACACCATTCGATAGACAAATAAATAATAATATACAAAACGATTTGGACAACTTGCACACTCCGTCATGTATTACCATAAATAATCCTAACAACTTATCACAGAAAGTAATGATAAACACTAATTCTTTTACTATGGTTACAGTAAACATACGAAGTGTAAATCATAACCTAGACAGTTTTCTTGTATTTGTTGAAATGCTCAATGTGCGTATAGATGTAATGGTTTTGACTGAATGTTGGCTAGACAACACTAAACCTCCACCATCTCTTAATAATTATCAAGTATTTTCAACAAAACGATTTCTCAATAAAAATGACGGTATTGTAGTATACGTACGAAAGGGTATATCGGCAACGGCAACAGAACCAGATATTGAAGAAGGGAATTGTTTGGTTTTAGCTTTGCATGATAATTGTACCTTGATATGCTCGTATAGACCACCTTGCTTTTCCAATCCTACTAAATACATAGACTCACTGGATAACATATTAAAGAACACAAAATCTAAAACTATTATATTTACAGGTGACATAAACATAAATATTCTTTCTGGTGACATAACAACACATGGTGCTTATTATTTAAGTTTAATGGCATTTTATGGTTTACTACAAGGAATTGACAAACCTACAAGGGACAAGACATGTATCGATCATGTTATGATTAAGTCGCAGCTAAAATGGCAAACTGTTATTTTCGAACAATTGACGGATCACTCACCCATTCTATTAATAATAAATGACAGCAATATCTCAAAAGATGCTTCCATAATTTCTAAAACTAGGTTAAATTATAACATGATAAAGGAACAACTGTCCAAGGTAGATTGGAATGAATACTTTCAAATAACAGATACTAACGAAGCCGCTGTCTATTTAATATCTAAATTGCAGACAATTATCCAAAATAATAGCAAAACCTGTGTCGTACCCAATAGAAGGAAATGTCTTAAACCCTGGATCACCCTAGGACTTTTGAGGTCTATTAGAAAAAGAAACAAATTGCAAAAACAATGTAAAGCTAAACCTAATGACATAGAATTTAAAGATTATTTTCAAAGATATCGTAACACATGTAATTATTTAATAAAAACAGCTAAGAAACAGTATTATCAAAACCAATTTAGACAGAATGCAGGAAATATTAAAAATACATGGAATATAATAAAGGATGTATGCAACATTAATAAAACCACACCAATACCTGATAAGCTCTTAAAAACAAAAACATCTGCTAATGACTCGCTTAATGAAGTGAACAGATATTTTACTTCTATAGGTAGCGATTTAGCAAACAATACACTTAATATGTTGGGATGCACTGAGGGTTGTTTGGCTAAAAAAGCTTCCTCTGTAGACGCCCCCCCTAATTCGTTCCTACTTTTACCGACAAACTGCAATGAGGTTCAAAGTGTAATAAATAGTTTAAAATCTTCCTGTACTACAGGTTGGGATAATATATCTACCAATTTGCTAAAAGAAATTCAAAATCTAATCATTGAACCTATTACATACTTAATTAATCTTAGTTTTGGAAGTGCCGTTTTTCCAGACTCATTTAAAAAAGCCATAGTATCTCCTATTTTTAAATCTGGTGACAAAAGTTTAGCCTGTAATTATAGACCAATTTCGCTTATATCTACATTTTCTAAAATAATTGAAAAAATTGTAAACAATAGATTGATAAAATACTTAACTAGATTTAAGATGCTCAGTTCACTGCAATATGGGTTCAGGATCGGTAAGTCTACAGAGGATGCTGTCTACAACTTAACATCAAAAATACGATCTTACCTGGACAACAATGAAAAGTGCATGGGTGTATTTCTGGACCTTCAAAAGGCATTTGACACCGTATCTATTCCTATACTTTTGGCACGTATGCAAAATATGGGAGTAAGGGGAATGCCTCTTGAATGGTTCAGATCTTATCTGACAGGCAGAACACAGAGGGTAAGGGTAAATGGCCACTTTAGCAACAACGCTTCATGTTTGTACGGAATACCGCAGGGTAGCACCCTCGGTCCATCGCTGTTTATTGTCTACGTGAACGAACTAAGTAATCTTCGTTTAAATAATACCGACATAACCATGTTCGCGGACGATACTGTTCTTTTATTTCATGGTTCTTCTTGGAGTGCAGTACGACAAACTGCTGAAATAGAAATGAGTAAGGTAACAGCCTGGTTAGAAGATAGCCTACTTACACTAAACACCATGAAGACCAAATATGTTTGCTTTAATATTACAGCTCGTACATGCCCGGATGAGTCATTTAACATTAAATTGCATACCTACCCATGTAACAGAGAGGTGAGCCTCCCCGCGTGTTGCTCATGTGCCACTTTGGATCGAGTTGAAACTATAAAGTATTTGGGAGTCATATTGGATGACCGACTTACCTGGGGCCCACACATAACTGAAGTCTCCACTAGATCTAGAAAATTGATGCATGTTTTTAAAAATCTAAGGGAAGTGGCCAGCCCTGATATACTCACTTTAACATATAAATCTTTATGTGAGAGTATCATAACCTACTGCTTGACCATCTGGGGCAGTGCACCTAAATGTAACCTTATACAATTGGAACGTTCACAACGCGCCATACTTAAGGTTATGTATCGTCTACCGTTCAGGCACCCTACAACTGATCTATATCAACAGTGTAATGTACTAACAGTGAGAAAAATGTTTTTATATCGCTGCCTTTGCAAATTTCATCGATACACTGTACCGACACTTTCACAATGTGACAAACGATTGGAGCGGGTTCCTGTTCCAACGTTTAATACTGCTTTCGGTAGTAGATGTTTGGATTTCTTTTCTCCAAAGATATATAATAGCTTATTTGGTAATAACGTAAAAATAGTTAAAAAATATACAAATCATAAATTTAAAAAAAATCTATTAATTATTCTTAAGCAGTTAGATTACGAAGCCACAGAGAACTTATTACGTTCATATATTTAAAAGAAATTATTATTCTATTACACACACATACATACACACACACACACACACACACACACACACACACACACACACACACAAATATACATGCATGCAATCTTTTTTTTTTGTTTAAATTGTAAAATTATTTAAGTTGAAAAAGGCAACCAATATACTAAGATTGTGAGGGGATTCTAAAGCCTGTAACACAGTTTTGAACTAACACAGGCTTTAATTTCCCCAAATTTTTAACTGTATTATTTTGAAACTTTTTCAATAAAGATTTTTTCTATTTTCTATTTCTATTTCTATTTATTTTACGTTTCAGGGTCATCGAGTCGTCCACAACAACGGCAAAGAAGACGATCACCTCCATCACAAAGGCGGCAATCTCAATTAACAACCTTTACTGAAAGGTTTCTTAGCTTGGAAGAGCAACGGATTGAGATTGACCGTCGCTACTGTGAGTTACAGGAGGTGATGGTCAACTCACAAAGGGAGACCAACAGAATGACAGCAGAGGGCCTGATTGCCGTCGGGGAAGGTCTTAAATTATTAGCTGAAAATTTAAAAAAATAAAATACTTTTATACTTAAATACATTTATTAGTTCTTAACTTATTTTAGTAGTAAAAAATTATCTGTGGTTTTACTTATAGTTTCTTAATTTACTAACATTAGTTTATAAGCCCTAATTGAGTTACTAACACCTATGAATATAATTTTCCGGAATAAATAATTTGCATTGATTTTTGATTGAATTAATTACAATTACCGCGTGTTCCTTGCCCTCCATAATTCATTTATCAATCTTTGTCTACATAGCTGACCAAGTGCAGTTTCATTAGGTACATCCTCATTTGAAGCTACACTTTGTCTGGTCCTATGAAAACCAGCCTCAACCTCTAGCTCTGAATTGAATATGGCTGGAGCTGGCAGGCCGGCACGATTACAAATATTGTGAAGCACGCAACATGCTATTACAATCTTCGAAACCGTGTCGGGGTCATAATGTAGGACTCTATGTGCTAATAGGCATCTAAATCTGGCTTTAAGGACCCCAATTGTTCTTTCTACGGTGTTTCTTGCAGTAGCATGCAGCTAGTTATAGTGATGTTCTGGTGTTCCCTCGTCTGCATTTGGAACTGGCACCATTAGGTACTGACGCTGCGGATACCCAGAATCACCTGTAACAATGAATATTGTTAAAAAATAAAATGTTTTGTCATCAACAATTATATTTTTATTAGGAGTTAGGAGTTTTCAATGATTTCGCCTGCTCTCCAATTTTTATGAATTCCGTGAACTTCGGTAATAAAGCCTAAATTACTCAGAAATAAAGTAGTTTTTTTAATGATGAAAGAATTTTTGAAGGAATTAATCCAGTAGTTTTTGAGTTAAATATTTACAAACAAACAAAGATTCGTCTTTATAATTAATTAGCTAAGAGGTAACTCACCTAACAAGTACACAGATTCGCCTGTTTGTACTAATTGTTCGAGGTGGTCCCGAATGATGCAATTATTAAAAATAAGGCTGTCGTGAGTCGCTCCGCCATATGTTGCATCTACATGTATTATGTTCAAATCTGCATCTGTGAACTGCAAAAAGAATTATTTTACAACTATTTTTATGTGGCTGTTCTAATGAATGTTAAAAAAAATATAGGTACTAGCAGCGTCTTGTGATTTATACTGCTTCGTTAATGATCCTATGGAATTGGTCCAAATTTCATTAAATCGATTTTCTGTGGTTCAAGTGCGAAAGCGTATACAGACATTATTATATCAGGCTTACCATTTGTACATTTCTTGCATGATATCCTTTGCGACAGTAGTATCGTTCTTCATGGCAAGTTGGTCTCACCATTGTCACAAAAGTCCCATCTACACATCCTATTACCCCAGGAATACTGAATTTCTCATAGAATCTGCAATAAGAAATAAAAAAATCATTAAATATTTTTCATTAACATGATAGGTTTATTTAGGTAGGTACACAAACCTTGTTTTGAGTCTCAGTCTTTCTTCAGAATTTTGGGGAAATCTTATGTATTTTTTTACTATACTTGGATGGCTTAGGGCTTCTATGACCTCGTGGATACTACGAGATGCTGATGGCTGCGACACAAACGAATTTATGTGTTTTCCACATATCCTTTGATAGCTCCCAGTCGCAAAGAAAGAAAGTGCACATAACAACTGAAAAAAATTAATGAAATTTCTTGAAACTATCAAAATAAAAGGTACTTAATCTGATAAGGAAACCATCCATAATTAAAGTCGGTTAATAACTCAAAACGTTTTTAAAGAAACCGTAAGGGAGAGAAACTTTGGACTTTAACATAGGGTACCTACCACTTGAAAGGGTGACATCATAAAAAATAATCGGGGATTAGATGACGTTATCGTTAGTGGTTCTATGTTCTATGCGAGGAAGTTATGTTACCTACCTACATAATGGAATGTTTTACAGAGTTATGGGAAAGTTATCCCAATATTCACACGGGATCGGGACTTCCGCAGATGAAATCACGGGACCGATGACTATTGTAACAGTAACTTTTCATGACATTATGAATACACATATAAAGCACTTAGATACATACCTTGACTCTAGCAGTTAATCCTCTTCGTCGACGTTGAGGTTTTTTAACTAAAACTTTAATGTCTTCCATCACTTGAGAAACTAGTTCTTCCGATAAACGGTAGCATTCAACAAAATTTTTATTTCGATTAATAATTTGCATTTCCCGAATGCTGGTACTTTGCCGGCGACTTTCTATTATATCCACAGCATTAGCTTCTCGTATTATAGCACTTAATATAAAATAACGCGCCATTTTAGTAAAAAAATATATAAAATTTGTATCAAATTTGTTCCACAACCACTAACTCACTCACGAACTCGGCACCTAATAGGCGAGTGAATTGCTGACAGGTGAATTCGTATTGGTCAAAATACTCACTTAGCACAGTTCGCCTCGTCGCCGCTCTCGACGATGTGGCGCCACTAGTACTGTCGAGTTTTACAGAATACGAAATCGAAAACTCACCGCGGATTCCGCGTTCGAGTTTTTATAATAACCTTACAGAATAGCACTGCAGATTCCATTGGCGCAACGTAATTTTAAGTTTTCATTTTATATTCAATTAGCTTTATAGTTATTAATTGTTAAGACTTGCATCGAGCAAGACGTATTGTAATAAGTTTATATTAAAGTATTTCTAAGTGAATTCGTAGTTTTTTTTGGGGCCTCCGGCTGTCTGAAACATAATTTGTGTAATTGTTTATTTATTCTGAATCTTTAAGTTTATTGATTTTTATCCTTTACATAAGCTGTATTTAATAAAAAATGTTTAAAACTCGAATTTTCGAAATTTTTGATTTATAAGTTCTATGTAACGTTTTATAATTAAGTTATGGTATAATTAAATGTAGATTTCACTTTTGTACAGCTTAGACATTTTTCTGTATGGATACAGTGCCTTTCGATTTGAAGTTGGATAACATTTCATTTTATAGGTACTATTATAAAATTAAGAGCATGAAAGAAAAAAAAAAGCATTTCTTCATAATGCTATTGTTACCACAAAAAATATTTTCTTAATCGCAAATTTTAAGAGAAAATAAATTAAAATTAAAATTGATGTGGCGACGTTATACATACAGACGTTAGAACAAAGTCCACCATAAGAATGACGTCATTTAGGAATAAGACGATTTTTAAACATTAATAAAAACCTAAATATTTTCAAAAAGTAAAAATTACTGTTAGTTTTTATCTAGTTTTAATTAAAATAAAAATAAAAACAAGTAGCAAAAAATTTTGAAATGTTGTAATTTTGGAGCACCCTGTAAAGTCTGTATTTGTATGAACATAAGTGGAGATCGCGTCCACTTATTTTCATGCGTAAACGATGATATTCATACTCAACAGGTAACTTGGATTAACAAATAGGATAGGTTATATCCCGTAAATCCCACGGGAACGGGAACTATTTATTTATTGCACGCCTCATAAGCGAAGCGTTGAGGTGGGTACTACTGTCACTTCGCGCAAAACATCTGATTTTTCAAACTTAAAATGTCTTTATGTATCATACATTGCACTTGTAAGATAATAAATACACACACATATTAAGAAAAAAACACTATTTTTAACATTCATGATATTTTTGATGTCATTTTTGTTATTTAAACTAGTTAAAAAACAGTTTAAAAAAGTTCTGTCTTGGACGTCCGTGTGTCTGTATGTGCGGAGGATTTTCTTGTTAACACGATAGCGACCGAAATACTTTACTAATCGAGTCTTTTTTTTTCTCTTACGCTTGAGTATGCTCAGGAATAGAACCCTTTCATTTTTCAGGGTCTGATTCGATGTGGTTTAATTGTTATTAAATAAACAAAAATAATAATTAATAAATAATTATTAAAAAAAAATTATGAGGCGTGCACTTTTGGATTTTCCAAACTTTTTTCGTTTATTTCTATCTGAATAACCTATCAAAAGTAACATTCAATTGTGTAAATTTTATTTATTACGGATTCAACATCAAACAACTCTACGGTAAGTATCAAGGTGCGTATTAACTATAGAGCTATTATTTATTACCTTACCTATATGTTATAGCTAATTACTGCTGGGCGCTGCAGCTGGCTGCGATTTCGTCCATGTATCTACTGAAAGGTTTCATGACATAATATGAGCACAGGGGAATAAAATAAAAAGACCAGTATGTACATCCAAAAATATTTATTTCAATGATTACAAATTATCCTTAATCTAATTTTGAAAATCTAACACTGAATTAGATTCCTTACAATATTATTCAAATTAATAACAAAATAACGTATTTTACGACAAATCAATAATTAGTAAATCACCGAATTTGCATTCGCGAGCGTACCTACGCGTAGGTATCCATAGTGTTTGTTTATACTAAAGGAATGGCAACGTCGCAATTTCTGCTGTCATGCGATGCGGCAACGTTGCGTGAGACTCAAAACGCTACCTGCTACGGTATGAACGATTGTTATAAAAATAAAAGTTATACATATTTGTTGGCGTAAACTATTTTATTCATCATTAATTTTGGAAAATAAATAATGTCAAAATTGATTACAATAAAACGCAGTTTTATTTTATTACATTACAGGTAAATTAGCTTGGAGAAATTTTTGCGTTTGTAGTAGTGTATGGTCAGCAAATAAAAAAAAAACAACATTTTATTTTTAGTTTTTATTCAAGTATATAATATTAGTATTATTAATATTTTATTAGTTCCAAACATTACAAGCAGTGCCGATTTTTACTTCAGTGAAGACGTGTATGAATTAGGTGTTCTCCGGCCAAAAATGTAAACCACGGTAAAAGTGAAACTGTTCGAACGGTTCCGAACACTGCTTTGTGTAGCGCATGTCGCGTGACGGTCGGCTGCCGAGTAGGTATACCTACTCGGCAGCCGCGATACACGCGACATGCGCTACACAGACCAAAAAGTTTGAGACGATGTAATAAAAGTTTCACTTTAATAACAAACAATAACAACAATAACAAACAATAACAACAATCAACAAATACAAAATTTAACAATTAAACTACGTAATAATTATAATTTTCGAATGAAATGTGTGCTTTATGTTCTAACGGTACCAAGCGACTGACGCCGGACTGCACGAGGCACCTGCGGACAGCGTAAACTGGTTTATTCTGGTTTTGTGCGTGTTTCCACTTTCCACTATCAAGTGACGATTTATTTATTTGTTTTGTTTCGTAATTATTATGGTCAAATATTAATTACGAAACAAATTATTATGAACAAGATATTTTATTGTTTCACGGTATTCGCCTTGTCATTGGCTCAAGGACGTAAAATTGAATGATATATTATTTTTTTTATAAAGTCAAAACCATTTTCTTTAAAACATAAATCAGAGTATTGCTAGGGATAAGTATAAAATTAAATAGTAATGTTAGGATATCGAAACATTTTTGTATAGGCTAGAACGATATAATGGAAACGCGCTCTAAGATCTGAGTAATATACACACCACTACATATGCAAAAATTTCTCGAGACTAATTTCACTGTACACTATTGTTTTTTTTTATCAAAACATGTATGTATTTGAGTAGTTAGCAGCATATAATATTCTGAATTTCTGATCCATGCCTATTCACTCAAAACTAATAACACTAATGATTTGTAACAGTAAATTATTTCAATAGGTATTTGAACATTTCATAACCAACAAGTAAGAATAATTCGTACCTATACAAGATACAATAACAAATCTAATACACTATTTATTATTTTATTATATTTCATTATGTGAAAATAACCAGGAAGGTGAAAAACATATTTACGAAAACAAAGTAACATATGGTTTTGCTATTAGCTATCAGGAAAAAAAATCGTATTGGAACAAAAGAAGGATTGTAACTGAATTAGGTAATTAGGTATGTTTGTTTCTGGGTGCACCGTTTTCGACGACGCGACGGCCGACGCGTGACGTAAACAGAGTAGGTACCTACTTTGCTAAAACAAACTAAGTAATAAAATTGTGTGTCTGTCTGAAAATTCGCTAAAGCATATTTTACCAATGTTTGCAAGTTTGTGATTACTTTGATAGTTTATCGATTTATAATAATTGTATACTTATATCATTGTTTAAAAATATTCAAACACAATATGATATAGGTACTGATTTATCACTGGTTTCAGTGATGAACTGATGAGTCAATGTTAGCCACAATACTAATCACTTTCGTCATACATGTGTATGAACTATGATTGATGTGATTTGCAATGTGGTGAAATTTCATAAAAATCACGGGCCAATTTTTTGTTTTGAATCCCACCGAAAATACATATACATATTACTAATTGCGTTATTAGAATAATTAATGACTATACCCACGATCAATTATTACAATTTACAATATAGTCTCAAATGCATACTAGAGAAATATTGCAATTTGAATCAAAAAATGCATAGCATACAAAAATAAATTCACAACACAAGAAATTCCGCGCGCAAATCATAGCGCGTGTCAATGAAATCAAGAATGTAATTTTATATCAAGCCGACGACGACGCCGAACTAAAGTACCTACAGTACCATTTACCTTCAGTGTACAATACAGTTTACAGACCTACGACGGACGAACAATAATGAGTAATAAATTGTTTACAAAAAAAAACATAGTTTCTAAGGTCATTAGTTTTATTTTATTTTATTGTTATTTTCTTTGAACGATTGGAAATGAAATTACTCAATTATTACACATAGAACTTTGATTTATTAGAATTATGCGAATTATGTATAAGATAACGAACGCGAATGCACGACATCTAGCGCGTCAATGTCTAAACATCGCCATTCGTTTAGACATTGACGCGCTAGATGTCGTGCTTTATGTCGTGTTTCGCTTGGCAAAAGTCACGCACACTACTGTAGAAGTGTCAAATTTTGCCGGTATTTCACTGTTGTTTTTCTAAGTAAATAATGTAAGTTATTGATTAAAAAGGTCGAACGCGGACACATTTCATTGTAGAGAAGTGATAAAATGATTAGTTTTAAAGAAATAGTGTCTGTGTTAAGTGTTTAGTCGTCATCAAAAATGTATGGAGGGACGGTCGGAACATCCACCTTAAACAAGAATTATTTCATATAGGTTTTCTATTCAAGAACTGCTCTTACCAATTCAAGATCCTTGGCATCTTGTGGATGTGGATAACCTGAGCATGATGGTTGATCAGTAGTATTTGATATGTCAATTAAGGCAAATTGAGATGGATGGTCTGCCTGAAAGAGATAAAAATGTTACTTATAACATTGGATATGGTCCCAAGTAATAATAAATAGATTGCTACAGAAACATGGACTCAATGTTTGGTAAATTGTAAAACTTTTAGTATTTTTTTTATTAAAAGCATTTATTGAACAAACATAGTGTATTATACTTATGGATAGTGTAGCTTTCCAACAACGAAAGAATTAAAAAAATTGGACCAGTACAACAGTAGGACAACTAAAAAAATAACTCAGTAGGTTTTAAGTACCAGTCATCACACCACTTGTCTCATGACACTCTAGGTCTCTAGAGCATATCAGTCAAAAAAGATATTGTGAAGCTTAAGTAAATGAATCCTTAGACACTATCGGAAATTTAAGAACAATTATAATCTTTTTTCCATTAAAATAATATCCTGGTTTTATTATATCGTAATATTGTCTTAATTCTAACTCTAAAATTCTATCCTTACCATATATAGTATTTAATTTTATTAATATATCCTTTAACACATTTGAACTTAACATAGAATGATGTGTTGAGGACGTACGAATGAAAGCTAATGTATTTTCAATTCTAACCAATTCTTGCAATATATCATCTACATTTTCTGTCATTATGCTAAGGATTTGGGCAAATTTAGCATATTTTATCAAACGGGATATTTGTATCCTGGAATCAGATAAATTTAAAGTCAATAACGTTCAAGATAGAATTCGAGGACAACCACTGAAAATAAGTAATATCGACTTAAATGAAATACACTTCAACCACAGCCCTGAAAATCATGTAAAGTTGAATTCAATAAATTTGGAAGATCTGCATAAGATTCATACTAAGGTACTGATGCAAGCACCGATTGAACTAGAAAAGAATACATCGACGATATACCATACCACTGTCCCAATTTATACATTCCTTTTGGGCACTTTGCTACTTTTCGCAACTTACAAAGTAATCCGTTATAAGAACGTTACGTGCTGGAAGAATCAAGACGACCCTAATACAAAGACGGAAGATCAAGACAGTCAAAATTGTACCGAATCTTCGCCAGGACCACAGTTTCCAGCAACATTTTATCACACCGTGCTCAAATAGTTGCTGGTCTTCGGGGGGAGGAGTTACGCCAACGGATCCCCAAGACATTGCTGCGTCGACGTTTCTCACGGGAACGTATTGTACGGACGTAGCAGCTAGGCTATTCTGTAAAAAACGCGCCCGAACTCGCATCTCACCTGAGTGAGTCGACTCACTTCACTTTCGAACGTTCGAGTTTTTGGTTTCGCATTCTGTAAACATCCGCTCGGCAGAGGCGAAGCGAAGTGAGTCTCACTTCGAAACTCACTTGCCTAGTGAAGGGATCTTATAGATTTGAATTTATCGACATTGTTATTATCTTTAAAATGCGGCAATTTAACACATTTTGAAGACATAATAACACTTTAGTATTGTACCGTGGGTGGAATTAAACTAAAATTGCAATTTTACACTGATAAATTCTTTAAAATCAAAATAATTCTAGCGTCACTGAAAAAAAAGGACGCTTGTCTGTGGTTCGTTTGACTTATGTTTATTTCTCAAGTGGTTTTTTGTACCTAATTTTAAAGTGTTTCGTGTTGCATTCTTTCTAAAAGTTATGTTGGAGTTTTGGCTGCATATTACATTCGATGTCCCCGAATTTCATTATTTTGTGTTGTTTAATCGATAGCTGGTAGTGGATTTTCTTAACAAACTGCTTTTCTTTTCCATCAAAAATGCGTAGTTTTTGTGAAAATCGAAATTGAAAATGATATTTTTTAAGGTTATTTTTGTACTAAAAACGCAACTTAAAGTAAAATCTTAAGCCATTATAGTATCAAAATGTCTAATTATCACACTCACACGCATTATTTTTAAATATATTTACGTACCTATTACTTTATTTACATATTACAATTTATTTTGTCAAAATAGTATTTTAACAATTTAGTATAGCCAAAAATCGTTCCATATTTTGTATTCACAACAAGCCACAGATAACACAGATTAGTTAATATGACGCAGATCACAGATTAGCAATACAAATATACTAGCTTATCATAGAGTATAAATGATACATTTTAATTTTTAATGTTTTTTTTATAGCTCACTTGCTTCAGTTTTAAAAATCGATTAACTTTTACTTTTAGTATTCAAATAGGTAGCGAGGAGCGAAGCGACGAGCGTGTTAGGTTAACTGTTGAACTGCCGCACGAGCCGAGCGAGCGAAGCGAGCGTGCCGCGGCAGCGGCCGGCGAGTGCCAGAAGCGACTTTAGGGCGATTCCCACTCAAACAAAAAAAAACTACGTAGGTTTAAACAACCTGTTTGTATTTTATTTATGTATCGTAAAATTTTTGTTATTATCAAATGCTATCTAAATTAAAATTACGAAGTGTCTAGTCGTCCGCTAAACGGATGAATAAAATAAATTAGTCGTCCGATTACCGGATGAATAAAATAATTTAATCGTCCGATTATTCGGATTACTAGATAACCTTTTAACACTAAAGCTAGTTGGGTTGGACTAAAGCAAAGGGGGCTCAGGACTTAGAAAATTTTTGATGGAGTTGGTGTCATTATAACACCTATTTATTATTGTTTTATCGTAAAGATTACGCTAATATAAGCATGTTTTATAGGAACAACTTTTCTCTAAAATCAAAAATGGCCGAGATATTCGCCCTCAATTCGTTAGGTTAGGTTTAGGTTAGGTTAGGTTAGGTTTCTTAAAAAAAAAACTACACAGAAATAGGAGCCCCGCGAAGCGGGGCTCCGTCGACGCGCAAAAAAAATCAAGTTTAGGTTAGGTTAGCCGTTAGGTTAGGTTAGGTTAGGTTTCTTAAAAAAAAAACTACACAGAAACAGGAGCCCCGCGAAGCGGGGCTCCGTCGACGCGCAAAAAAAAATCAAGTTTAGGTTAGGTTAGCCGTTAGGTTAGGTTAGGTTAGGTTTCTTAAAAAAAAAACTACACAGAAATAGGAGCCCCGCGAAGCGGGGCTCCGTCGACGCGCAAAAAAAATCAAATACCTACGTGTGCCCTCCTCCCCCCTCTCCTCCCCCCACAAAAAACCTATAATACGTGCGGCAGTTCTCTAAAGAATTATTATTTTATTCATCCGGTAATCGGACAACTAATTTATTTTATTCATCCGTTTAGCGGACGACTAGCGCTGTCCTTAAAATTATTTTTGACAAATTCATTTTAAAAATCACTTTCGAATTATATTTATTATCTACAATTGTGAACGCGTCATAATATAACATTTATTATCTATAATGGCATGTCGTAAATACGTGGTAAATACAAACTTACATTTTCCAGGTAATATAATTTAAGAAATTGTTATAAATAAATTAATAATACGGCATTATATTTAAAAATATTGCCTGTGTGCGAGATTACTAGAAGTTTTAATACGACAATGGTATAAAAGTGTCGTTTTTAGTACAAAAATAACCTTAAAAAAAATAATTTTCATTTTCGATTTTCACAAAAACTACGCATTTTTGTTGGAAAAGAAAAGCAGTTTGTTAAGAAAATCCACTACCAGCTATCGATTAAACAGCACAAAATAATGAAATTCGGGGACATCGAATCAAATATTTAACCGGAGTTTTAGTTAATGTTTCAGTTTGGCTTTATTAAGTTGTTGTGTAATTGGTGTTAAACGTGTTGCATAAATTATTTAAAGGAGAAAACTGCAAAAATAACAACTATGAGGTGAGTAATGTGATTCTTGTATTTAACTAAAATATTATCTTATACAACAAGCTTATTGAAATATTTAACTTAAAATCTTAAACATTGTAGCTCCTCGGAAAGGTCGTCTCATCCCTCCCGTGCCCAAGTAGAGTATCTAGTCGACTATCTTAGCAAACATCCTAGCTTAGCCAAGGGTTTTTCAAAAGTCCCGAGCGCTAGAGACGAAGCTAGAAAAACATGGGAGGAGTTGACTATCAAATTAAATAGCTTGGGAGGCTGCACTAAAACATGGAAACAGTGGACAAAGGTAGGCAATAGGCATATAGAAAACTATTCATCTTATACCGTGTAGGTATCTGGCTTACCTATATATTATTAATAAACTTTTAATTTTGCTTTAGTATTGGTCTGACAAAAAGAGTGCCGTGAAGAAAAAAGCTGCCCTAAGATACCGGGCACGCAATAAGACTGGTGGTGGATGTGAATCGGTGGTGGAGCTTTCAGAGGTGGAGGAGAAAATACTCACATTAATGGGCGGGGAAGGTTTTGCAATTGGTGATAGGCATTTGGAAATTAATCCATTTGAAGTAAGCTATTGTTATCGATTTTGTTGATCCGATACATGTATGTATGTAAAATATAATTATTCAATGTCATGTTCTTTTTTTAGGAAATCCCCGTCCTTACTGATGCCAACGAAAGCCCCACATTGCCGACTTCATCTATGATAAATGAAACCACAACTATTGTAAGTAAATACCTAGTGTATTAATAAAATATTACTTAATAATAAACAACTTATTAGTAAATGTTTCTTATATTGTTCTAGGAATACCAAGTCTTGGATGAGACTGCTATAAATACGGAAAATGTTAGTATGGCAGATACTGAGGTATATATTAATAAGATATTATGAAAATGGTACTTTTTTATTGATTCCAGTATTTGAAATACTATGTTTTTTTTTTTCAGAGACCTCAACTAATTCAGCAATATGTTAACTGTATCCCGAATCCCGAACCTTCCCCTGCTCATACACCACCGAGAGCGGAGGTAACGAGCCCTCTGCAAGCAGTTACCCCCTCTGGCTCAGGCAACTTTCCTGCTCGACGTCAATTGAACGTCGCGGGTCCATCACCACGTCGTACTACAAGTAATTATGAGATTTATGAATTGATTTACAATATTTATAATCCATACTAATATTATAAATGCGAAAGTAACTCTGTCTGTCTGTCTGTTACTCAATCACGCCTTAACTACTGAACCAATTTGCATGAAATTTGGTATAGAGATATTTTGATACCCGAGAAAGGACATAGGATAGGTTTTATCCCGGAAATCCTACGGGAACGGGTTTTTCTTTGAAAACGCGGGCGAAGCCGCGGGCGGAAAGCTAGTCAACAATAAAAATTTGGAAATACATACAAATAAAACTAAATAATACTTGATAATGAATTAAGGAAATAATAATAACATCAGAAGACTTGTCAAAAATGCGTCACCGCGACCGGTGGAAATAATAATAAATTAATATTTATTTTACGTTTCAGGGTCATCGAGTCGTCCACAACAACGGCAAAGAAGACGATCACCTTCATCACAAAGGCGGCAATCTCAATTAACAACCTTTACTGAAAGGTTTCTTAGCTTGGAAGAGCAACGGATTGAGATTGACCGTCGCTACTGTGAGTTACAGGAGGTGATGGTCAACTCACAAAGGGAGACCAACAGAATGACAGCAGAGGGCCTGATTGCCGTCGGGGAAGGTCTTAAATTATTAGCTGAAAATTTAAAAAAATAAAATACTTTTATACTTAAATACATTTATTAGTTCTTAACTTATTTTAGTAGTAAAAAATTATCTGTGGTTTTACTTATAGTTTCTTAATTTACTAACATTAGTTTATAAGCCCTAATTGAGTTACTAACACCTATGAATATAATTTTCCGGAATAAATAATTTGCATTGATTTTTGATTGAATTAATTACAATTACCGCGTGTTCCTTGCCCTCCATAATTCATTTATCAATCTTTGTCTACATAGCTGACCAAGTGCAGTTTCATTAGGTACATCCTCATTTGAAGCTACACTTTGTCTGGTCCTATGAAAACCAGCCTCAACCTCTAGCTCTGAATTGAATATGGCTGGAGCTGGCAGGCCGGCACGATTACAAATATTGTGAAGCACGCAACATGCTATTACAATCTTCGAAACCGTGTCGGGGTCATAATGTAGGACTCTATGTGCTAATAGGCATCTAAATCTGGCTTTAAGGACCCCAATTGTTCTTTCTACGGTGTTTCTTGCAGTAGCATGCAGCTAGTTATAGTGATGTTCTGGTGTTCCCTCGTCTGCATTTGGAACTGGCACCATTGGGTACTGACGCTGCGGATACCCAGAATCACCTGTAACAATGAATATTGTTAAAAAATAAAATGTTTTGTCATCAACAATTATATTTTTATTAGGAGTTAGGAGTTTTCAATGATTTCGCCTGCTCTCCAATTTTTATGAATTCCGTGAACTTCGGTAATAAAGCCTAAATTACTCAGAAATAAAGTAGTTTTTTTAATGATGAAAGAATTTTTGAAGGAATTAATCCAGTAGTTTTTGAGTTAAATATTTACAAACAAACAAAGATTCGTCTTTATAATTAATTAGCTAAGAGGTAACTCACCTAACAAGTACACAGATTCGCCTGTTTGTACTAATTGTTCGAGGTGGTCCCGAATGATGCAATTATTAAAAATAAGGCTGTCGTGAGTCGCTCCGCCATATGTTGCATCTACATGTATTATGTTCAAATCTGCATCTGTGAACTGCAAAAAGAATTATTTTACAACTATTTTTATGTGGCTGTTCTAATGAATGTTAAAAAAAATATAGGTACTAGCAGCGTCTTGTGATTTATACTGCTTCGTTAATGATCCTATGGAATTGGTCCAAATTTCATTAAATCGATTTTCTGTGGTTCAAGTGCGAAAGCGTATACAGACATTATTATATCAGGCTTACCATTTGTACATTTCTTGCATGATATCCTTTGCGACAGTAGTATCGTTCTTCATGGCAAGTTGGTCTCACCATTGTCACAAAAGTCCCATCTACACATCCTATTACCCCAGGAATACTGAATTTCTCATAGAATCTGCAATAAGAAATAAAAAAATCATTAAATATTTTTCATTAACATGATAGGTTTATTTAGGTAGGTACACAAACCTTGTTTTGAGTCTCAGTCTTTCTTCAGAATTTTGGGGAAATCTTATGTATTTTTTTACTATACTTGGATGGCTTAGGGCTTCTATGACCTCGTGGATACTACGAGATGCTGATGGCTGCGACACAAACGAATTTATGTGTTTTCCACATATCCTTTGATAGCTCCCAGTCGCAAAGAAAGAAAGTGCACATAACAACTGAAAAAAATTAATGAAATTTCTTGAAACTATCAAAATAAAAGGTACTTAATCTGATAAGGAAACCATCCATAATTAAAGTCAGTTAATAACTCAAAACGTTTTTAAAGAAACCGTAAGGGAGAGAAACTTTGGACTTTAACATAGGGTACCTACCACTTGAAAGGGTGACATCATAAAAAATAATCGGGGATTAGATGACGTTATCGTTAGTGGTTCTATGTTCTATGCGAGGAAGTTATGTTACCTACCTACATAATGGAATGTTTTACAGAGTTATGGGAAAGTTATCCCAATATTCACACGGGATCGGGACTTCCGCAGATGAAATCACGGGACCGATGACTATTGTAACAGTAACTTTTCATGACATTATGAATACACATATAAAGCACTTAGATACATACCTTGACTCTAGCAGTTAATCCTCTTCGTCGACGTTGAGGTTTTTTAACTAAAACTTTAATGTCTTCCATCACTTGAGAAACTAGTTCTTCCGATAAACGGTAGCATTCAACAAAATTTTTATTTCGATTAATAATTTGCATTTCCCGAATGCTGGTACTTTGCCGGCGACTTTCTATTATATCCACAGCATTAGCTTCTCGTATTATAGCACTTAATATAAAATAACGCGCCATTTTAGTAAAAAAATATATAAAATTTGTATCAAATTTGTTCCACAACCACTAACTCACTCACGAACTCGGCACCTAATAGGCGAGTGAATTGCTGACAGGTGAATTCGTATTTGTAAATACTCGAACTCGACGTTCGAGGTGTAAAATTACCTTACAGAATGCCGAATTCATACTATAAACGTCAAAATCACAGACATGTATATTTAAGTAGACAACGCAAGTACCGCGATCTGTATGAAAACCAAGCGTGTCATATTTTTTGTACTGACCTTGACGCGTTATGACGTCACGAGCGCTTTTTAGTGATGTTAATTTCATTTTACGCTAAATCGATTAGGCCGCCACTCGCGCGGCGATTCTAGTATCGTCCTATCCCATCGAAGTAAATCGAAAGAAATCAGATCAAACTAGATCTATGTCTAAGAGGTAGTCAAATAAATGAATCGTAATCGATTACTAAATCGATTCAAGACAGAAAAATGATAATTACCATAGACAGAGGGATGATAAAATAAAGTTATAAACCTTTTAATATTCTAACAAGTAAACTAATGTGTTTTAGCTTTTTCTTACATATGCCCATTGAGTTACCATGTACTACGTACTAGAGAGGCCATCGAAAGAAAGTAATGAAACTGTCAATCAATCAATCTTTATGTCCCGTTGCATCGATCCATTTTCCTTTTATGTTCGGGTTACTTGGAAAACTGAAAAAACAAACATAGTCTAAGCAATAAGGAGTTTTCTTAAAAAACTCCCAAGATGACACTTTATAACTAATGGCGTCCATGTCATAATATTTATTTTTAGTACCTTTGTATTAAAATACTTAAAAGTTCTAGGTCAAGTCGTATTAAATGACAAAAAAAATCTATGCCTTTTTTTCTGAAAAATTGCTCCTTCAAATTATCATTTTTCTGTTCGATTATAAAATCGATTAGAATCGAGAACTGTTGCATCAAATGAACATCACTAACCACAAAATTGGACAGAAAAATGAGAACAGAAAAATGAGAAGACGCTATTCATTGCTTGTTATCATACGACGCGATCTTTACCGTGCCAAGTAAAAGCCGCAATGTATTCCGAATCATTTCGTATGATTTGGTATCCGTGTTTGTCACGATCGTTTTCCACAGATATTCTTTATTTGATTTTAAAATAAATAGTGCATATTCTGATTAGAAAATTACTTACCGGTGGAAGGAAACATCTATGCTAACTCGGCCACTCACAGCTGTGGAGTTTCTACAGTTTATAACGGCGCAATTCGGCATTTTACTTTATTCAGCTTCACGTCTTTCCTTGGCGAACTGCAAGCGCGGACTGAGTGTAGGCCAGCGTCAAGTAAGTTTCATAAACTTAGTTTGGACACGGGAAGTACATACACTCGCTTAGTCTATCTTGATACATGTCTGTGGTCAAAATACTCACTTAGCACAGTTCGCCTCGTCGCCGCTCTCGACGATGTGGCGCCACTAGTACTGTCGAGTTTTACAGAATACGAAATCGAAAACTCACCGCGGATTCCGCGTTCGAGTTTTTATAATAACCTTACAGAATAGCACTGCAGATTCCATTGGCGCAACGTAATTTTAAGTTTTCATTTTATATTCAATTAGCTTTATAGTTATTAATTGTTAAGACTTGCATCGAGCAAGACGTATTGTAATAAGTTTATATTAAAGTATTTCTAAGTGAATTCGTAGTTTTTTTTGGGGCCTCCGGCTGTCTGAAACATAATTTGTGTAATTGTTTATTTATTCTGAATCTTTAAGTTTATTGATTTTTATCCTTTACATAAGCTGTATTTAATAAAAAATGTTTAAAACTCGAATTTTCGAAATTTTTGATTTATAAGTTCTATGTAACGTTTTATAATTAAGTTATGGTATAATTAAATGTAGATTTCACTTTTGTACAGCTTAGACATTTTTCTGTATGGATACAGTGCCTTTCGATTTGAAGTTGGATAACATTTCATTTTATAGGTACTATTATAAAATTAAGAGCATGAAAGAAAAAAAAAAGCATTTCTTCATAATGCTATTGTTACCACAAAAAATATTTTCTTAATCGCAAATTTTAAGAGAAAATAAATTAAAATTAAAATTGATGTGGCGACGTTATACATACAGACGTTAGAACAAAGTCCACCATAAGAATGACGTCATTTAGGAATAAGACGATTTTTAAACATTAATAAAAACCTAAATATTTTCAAAAAGTAAAAATTACTGTTAGTTTTTATCTAGTTTTAATTAAAATAAAAATAAAAACAAGTAGCAAAAAATTTTGAAATGTTGTAATTTTGGAGCACCCTGTAAAGTCTGTATTTGTATGAACATAAGTGGAGATCGCGTCCACTTATTTTCATGCGTAAACGATGATATTCATACTCAACAGGTAACTTGGATTAACAAATAGGATAGGTTATATCCCGTAAATCCCACGGGAACGGGAACTATTTATTTATTGCACGCCTCATAAGCGAAGCGTTGAGGTGGGTACTACTGTCACTTCGCGCAAAACATCTGATTTTTCAAACTTAAAATGTCTTTATGTATCATACATTGCACTTGTAAGATAATAAATACACACACATATTAAGAAAAAAACACTATTTTTAACATTCATGATATTTTTGATGTCATTTTTGTTATTTAAACTAGTTAAAAAACAGTTTAAAAAAGTTCTGTCTTGGACGTCCGTGTGTCTGTATGTGCGGAGGATTTTCTTGTTAACACGATAGCGACCGAAATACTTTACTAATCGAGTCTTTTTTTTTCTCTTACGCTTGAGTATGCTCAGGAATAGAACCCTTTCATTTTTCAGGGTCTGATTCGATGTGGTTTAATTGTTATTAAATAAACAAAAATAATAATTAATAAATAATTATTAAAAAAAAATTATGAGGCGTGCACTTTTGGATTTTCCAAACTTTTTTCGTTTATTTCTATCTGAATAACCTATCAAAAGTAACATTCAATTGTGTAAATTTTATTTATTACGGATTCAACATCAAACAACTCTACGGTAAGTATCAAGGTGCGTATTAACTATAGAGCTATTATTTATTACCTTACCTATATGTTATAGCTAATTACTGCTGGGCGCTGCAGCTGGCTGCGATTTCGTCCATGTATCTACTGAAAGGTTTCATGACATAATATGAGCACAGGGGAATAAAATAAAAAGACCAGTATGTACATCCAAAAATATTTATTTCAATGATTACAAATTATCCTTAATCTAATTTTGAAAATCTAACACTGAATTAGATTCCTTACAATATTATTCAAATTAATAACAAAATAACGTATTTTACGACAAATTAATATTGAACTAATTATGTAGTTAAAACACGAAAGCGCATTACCTTATTATACCAGCTGCATTAACCAAAAATTTTATATGATAATAAGTATAATATTTTCAACTGATATCAAAATGTACGAAAAATAGTACTTAATAAGTAATTGAACTGAGAACATAATTTAATATTCACACAAAGCTGTATTGTTTCGATATACGTTGTTTTTATTGTAAACTGCATTACATATTTTGATAAAAAAATACTGTAAAACAACAGATGATGAAATTTTCAAAATGAAAAAAAAAATACAAATTTGCCGCGCAATCGACATTTGACAGCTCTACGACTGAATGAGGCGGTTAAAAAAGTTTGTATAATATTAATAGAAATAATTATCGAGATTTAAATTGCTCTACACAAGATTTATTTTGTTTGTTTTATTACTATACTTCTTAAAGACACAATTAACTCGTACTCGTAATACGATACCTTGGAGTTGGAGCGAAAATATTGTTTGTAATAATTTGGCTAGGAAAATACAACAAATCAAAAACACTATTTACTATGGAAAAAAAACCAGGAAGGTGAATAACATATATTTACGATTTCGATGCACTCGACTTTTAGTAAAATAATAGGTAGGTAAAAATATTATTATGGTTTTGATCACAGACATATCTGTGGTTTTGATTTTAGCTACTAGTATCAGAAAGCTGCGTGTTCAATGCACGTCGGGGTCACACAACTGTGGAGGATACAGTAGACAATATACCTAATGAAGTTTTTCATCTTTTTATTTTACTGCAAATACAAAATAAAAATTAAACAATGGTAATGTAAATTCTAAACAAACTACTACCAAAATACAATTAGAACAAAAATCATTTGACTGGTTGATTTCACCCAGAGGCCAGAGGCGGCTCGTGACAAAATTGTATGGGTGTTCACTTGAAATAAAACAACGAAAATACAATAGCGTAGCGGGATAATTTATTACAAAAAAAAATGAGCACCACATTTTATAAATGTCTATAACACTAAAAATTACAAAGTACAGGCTATTTCAAAACGAATTCAATGATTATCAATAATTAGTAAATCACCGAATTTGCATTCGCGAGCGTACCTACGCGTAGGTATCCATAGTGTTTGTTTATACTAAAGGAATGGCAACGTCGCAATTGCTGCTGTCATGCGATGCGGCAACGTTGCGTGAGACTCAAAACGCTACCTGCTACGGTATGAACGATTGTTATAAAAATAAAAGTTATACATATTTGTTGGCGTAAACTATTTTATTCATCATTAATTTTGGAAAATAAATAATGTCAAAATTGATTACAATAAAACGCAGTTTTATTTTATTACATTACAGGTAAATTAGCTTGGAGAAATTTTTGCGTTTGTAGTAGTGTATGGTCAGCAAATAAAAAAAAACAACATTTTATTTTTAGTTTTTATTCAAGTATATAATATTAGTATTATTAATATTTTATTAGTTCCTTTATTAGTTCCTTCCCTCTCGGATGTCGTGGATAGTGGACGTTTACAATATTATAATTAATTTTAACCTTCGAAAATCTAAAAAAATAGTTGCGTAAATATCTTTAAAATAATAGGAGAACATAAGTGCGGGGTGATCCGTGTAAGCAGTGACAATCTCTGAGTGTTCATGTGCGCCTAGTACCGCGATCAAGTACGGTACGCGTTAGAAAGAATACAAATAGTTCGTCCGTCTCGCACCGCATCCCGTATGACCTTGAATTCTCCAATCACGGATGACAACTATTAAAACTACTAATTAGTACCTTATTATTATCTATCATTCATACTATCTTCGACCGACTTTTATTCGTCATAAGTGCCAAAAGGAACCTTATTGCGTACGTATAATGCCGTATTCCCCGATGGAAGGCAAATCTCGTAATGCATCAAATCGCAATGCTGCCTCGTCGCACGATAGTGATAGTGACAAACATCATGTTGTTGCACGGAATAAAAAGCGCGCGATGGCAAGATCCGAGGACGATGAGTTTATTACATTTAGAAACGAGATGAAAGAATGGTTGAAAGATTTCCAGCGAGAACAAAATCAACAACTTGATACTTTCCGCAACCAACAGAACACCAGGCTCGACTCCATGGAAAGATATATAAGTGAAATATCAGCGAATATCTCGTCAATTTCCACCACAACTCAGGATATTGAAAAATCTGTGGATTTCATCACGGAGAGGATTCATGACGTGGAAAACAAGATAGATGGTTTGCAAGCCAAGTGGAAAGCTGTTAGCCTACAAGTTGCAGCTCTCGAGGAGCAACATGAAACCTTGGCAAGGTCATTAAATAAAACTATCTTAGAAATACGTAATGTTCCCAAAAAAGATCAAACTACAAAATCCATGTTATTTGACTACGTATCTAAGCTTTGCTCAACCCTAAAGATTGTTATACAACCGAATGATTTAAGAGATGTGTTTCGCACGACGAATAGGAAAGATAAATCTATGTCCAACCTATTCATTGAGTTTTCAAATACTTTACACAAAACTAACATCTTAAACGCTGCACGAAACTTTAATAAAGAAAACAAGACCCGCCAATTAAACTGTAATCACCTGGGTATCGAGGCTCCCCCCACCCCTATTTATATTTCCGAAATGCTTACGCCTAATGCCAAACGCCTCTTCTACCTTGCTCGTGACTTCGCAAAAATGGAGGAATACAAATACTGCTGGATATCAAACGGGAATATCTATCTAAGAAAATACGATGGGGCCCCCTACATCTTGGTGAAAAACGAAAACCATCTTAAATCTCTCCAAAACAATAAATGACTAGAAGTAAGAAAAAATCACTTTTATAAACTACTCATCTCTTTGCCTTCGTATTATAAATTTAATAACAGTACAAACTCCAGCTTGTTGATTAAATCACAATTTAATATTAACATTCCTTACACACTTCACATAATATACTCAATCTCACTCACAAATAATTATTTTTCACCATATACTAAAATATTAACTATATTGGGAATCAATTTAATAATCTTATCTCACATCTATTTACATACTTTTTCTTTTTATGCATATATATTCGAATTCCTCTATTTTAAAATAATTTATAACATTCGATAACTTAAAGCTAATTAATAACATTGATAACACGCCGCTTATTCAAAATGCACTTTTGTCATGTCCCGAAAGTTGTTCCAACTACTTTAATTCTTGTCATCTCACCATCGTAAGCCAAAATATAAGAAGCATTCATAAGAATTTTGATAGTTTTTCCTTATTCTTGAATAGACTCAATTTTGCTCCTGACTTCATAATCCTAACTGAATGTTGGATGATGAATCATTTACATATTTAAATCTGGCTGGCTACTCTCTATTTAAATCAAACAAATTCTTAAATAAAAGTGATGGCATTGTTCTACTTTTTAAATCGAGCTTGCAAGTTGAGAATCACGAACCTTCGTTTACTGATGCCAACTGCACGGTTACCGTTTTGAATAGCAACATTGTTATTATATCAATATACAGATCCCCGTCATTTCACAATATTGACGACTTTTTAATATCGCTGGAACGTTTGATCTTATCGTACCAAAATAAGTCCATATTTATCGTAGGGGATCTCAATATCGATATAAGGAATTCCTGTTCAGACTCCAGAGTCCATAAATATCTTGATCTCTTGGCTTACTATGGAATAACCTCAGGCCATAACCTGCCGACACGGGGCGACAGCTGTTTAGACCATGCACAAATCAAAAGCCAATTATCTTGCCGTGTCGCTGTTTGTCCTTCAGCAGTATCCGACCATGATGCTGTTATAGTGGGTGTTACCCTCAACAATTTTGAACCATTCCCTCCTTCACAGAAATCTAAAAAAATTAATTTTGATAATCTCCATAATGATATTCAAAATATTGACTGGCAATTCTTGTACAGCATCGACAACATTAACGAAGCAGTGGCAGCTTTTGTCAATCCACTTCACACAGCGATTAAAAACAATTCAAGCTGTTGTACAATTCCAAATTCTAAGGCCATTAGAAAACAATGGATTACGCCCGGTTTACTCCGTTGCGTTAGACGAAGAGATCGTCTCCACAACATTGCTAGGAAGCGCCCTAAGGATGTCGTACTGCAAGAAAAATACATACGTTATCGTAATTATTGTAATAATATTCTCCAAAATCTTAAAAACTTCCATGATAGTGAAAATTTAAAGAAAAATAAAGGCAATTCAAAGCGCTTATGGTCGACTATTAAAGATATCTGTAGTTTAAACTCGTCTAACTCTAATTCTGATGATTTATTAAAATGTTCTGACTCCATTGACGAGTCTCTTTGCAAAACCAATGAATACTTTACTAACATAGGTAAAAATCTTGCAAATAAAACATTACAAAAACTCAATACCTCTGAGAATCTTCTTGCCGCTAAGACATCTATACCTAATTTTACAAAATCTTTTTTCATAACACCAACCGACGAACTCGAAATTGCCAATTTAATTAGTAGCCTCAAAACCTCTTCTAGCTGTGGATGGGATAATATTCCAAGTAAAACGATTATTATGTCAAAAACCTGCCTTGCTGCCCCGATTACATACTTATGTAATCTCAGTATTACTACGGGTACATTCCCAGATGACTGGAAAATCGCAAACGTCATCCCAATTCATAAATCTGGTTGCAAATTAACGTTCTCTAATTATCGACCCATATCTCTTCTCCCGACGCTATCCAAAATTCTGGAAAAAGTCGTAAATAAAAGGCTACTTTCCTATCTGGAAAAAGAATCGCTACTTGCTTGCAACCAATTTAGCTTTCGCCAGAACAGGTCTACTGACGGTGCTGTTTCCTCCCTTGTTGATTGCATTAGCAATAAGTTAGACTCAGGACAGAAATGCATCGCGGTATTCCTGGATCTGGCGAAAGCTTTCGACACTGTCTCGCGGCCCATTCTTTTACGTAAGATGGAATTGTACGGAGTTCGAGGCATCGCTCTGCAATGGTTCACTTCTTACCTTACTGACCGTCGCCAAAGAGTATGCATAAATAATCAACATAGCACTCTAATGAACATCCCATATGGCTTGCCTCAAGGCAGCGTGCTCGCTCCTACATTGTTTTTACTGTACATGAACGATCTTTGCTCCCTTTCCCTTCCATATACCACTTTGTTCTCTTTTGCAGATGACACAGCTCTCGTATTTTATTCTAACTCTTGGAACGAAGTAAAAGCTGCAGCTCAAAATGGTCTTCTTACTGTCGCTTCTTGGTTACAGGACAACCTTTTAACCTTGAACATTGACAAAACTAAATTCATCAGTTTCAGTATAACGAGTCGCTCTGTCCCACCTACGTCGCTAAATCTTCAAATACATTCGTGTACAAACTCTTCTTCTTGTTTATGTCCATCCATTGTAGAAGTTAATGAAATAAAATATCTGGGAGTCATCATTGATTCCAAACTTTCCTGGGAACCTCAGATAAATACACTGTGCTCTAGGATTAGAAAGCTTATACACATATTTAAAAAATTACGTTCAGTTGCCGATGCCCATACAATAAAATTAGTTTACAAAGCACTCTGCGAATCCATTATTTCTTATTGCATTTCAGTCTGGGGAGGCGGCGGTTCCACCCTTATGCTTAAAATTGAGCGCGCTCAACGGGCAATACTCAAAGTTGCTTACAAGAAACCTTTTCGATATGCTACATCTACACTCTACGCCGACGCAAAAGTTCTGTCAGTCCGTCAACTTTACATTCTGGCTACCGCACAAAAGTTCCACAAAATGTCTAAGCAAACCTTTGCACCAACATCAAGAGCCCCAAGACGAGTCAATTTCACGCTTCCGAAATGTAATACCTATTTTGTCAAACGCTTTTATAGTTATAGGGGCCCTTTCCTCTACAATAAGTTCATTAAAAGATTAAATGTAAATATAATAAATGCATCTATATATATTTTTAAAAAGAGATTAGAACAACTTTTACTTAACTTAAATTATAGTGAAACTGAAGCATTGCTTGTCAGTGAAAAATAAAACACACATACACACACACACACACACACACACATAAACATGCACACACACAAACACACTCACATGCACGCACACTCGCTCACACATACACTGGAGTTTGTTAAATATTTTATTTTCGTTTTTCGTTTTTTGTTATATTTCTTACACTGCAATGTATAGCTTTTAATTTTTAGAAACTAAAAATACTTCTGTAACATAGGAAGAGACTAGTTTCCCACAACACAGGGGATCCTAGTGTGGGGACTAGTGTATTCTAAAATGATTGTACACTGTGTTTTGAAACAAATAAACGATTTTTATTTTTTTTTTTTTTTATTTATTATTAGTTCCAAACATTACAAGCAGTGCCGATTTTTACTTCAGTGAAGACGTGTATGAATTAGGTGTTCTCCGGCCAAAAATGTAAACCACGGTAAAAGTGAAACTGTTCGAACGGTTCCGAACACTGCTTTGTGTAGCGCATGTCGCGTGACGGTCGGCTGCCGAGTAGGTATACCTACTCGGCAGCCGCGATACACGCGACATGCGCTACACAGACCAAAAAGTTTGAGACGATGTAATAAAAGTTTCACTTTAATAACAAACAATAACAACAATAACAAACAATAACAACAATCAACAAATACAAAATTTAACAATTAAACTACGTAATAATTATAATTTTCGAATGAAATGTGTGCTTTATGTTCTAACGGTACCAAGCGACTGACGCCGGACTGCACGAGGCACCTGCGGACAGCGTAAACTGGTTTATTCTGGTTTTGTGCGTGTTTCCACTTTCCACTATCAAGTGACGATTTATTTATTTGTTTTGTTTCGTAATTATTATGGTCAAATATTAATTACGAAACAAATTATTGTGAACAAGATATTTTATTGTTTCACGGTATTCGCCTTGTCATTGGCTCAAGGACGTAAAATTGAATGATATATTATTTTTTTTATAAAGTCAAAACCATTTTCTTTAAAACATAAATCAGAGTATTGCTAGGGATAAGTATAAAATTAAATAGTAATGTTAGGATATCGAAACATTTTTGTATAGGCTAGAACGATATAATGGAAACGCGCTCTAAGATCTGAGTAATATACACACCACTACATATGCAAAAATTTCTCGAGACTAATTTCACTGTACACTATTGTTTTTTTTTATCAAAACATGTATGTATTTGAGTAGTTAGCAGCATATAATATTCTGAATTTCTGATCCATGCCTATTCACTCAAAACTAATAACACTAATGATTTGTAACAGTAAATTATTTCAATAGGTATTTGAACATTTCATAACCAACAAGTAAGAATAATTCGTACCTATACAAGATACAATAACAAATCTAATACACTATTTATTATTTTATTATATTTCATTATGTGAAAATAACCAGGAAGGTGAAAAACATATTTACGAAAACAAAGTAACATATGGTTTTGCTATTAGCTATCAGGAAAAAAAATCGTATTGGAACAAAAGAAGGATTGTAACTGAATTAGGTAATTAGGTATGTTTGTTTCTGGGTGCACCGTTTTCGACGACGCGACGGCCGACGCGTGACGTAAACAGAGTAGGTACCTACTTTGCTAAAACAAACTAAGTAATAAAATTGTGTGTCTGTCTGAAAATTCGCTAAAGCATATTTTACCAATGTTTGCAAGTTTGTGATTACTTTGATAGTTTATCGATTTATAATAATTGTATACTTAAATCATTGTTTAAAAATATTCAAACACAATATGATATAGGTACTGATTTATCACTGGTTTCAGTGATGAACTGATGAGTCAATGTTAGCCACAATACTAATCACTTTCGTCATACATGTGTATGAACTATGATTGATGTGATTTGCAATGTGGTGAAATTTCATAAAAATCACGGGCCAATTTTTTGTTTTGAATCCCACCGAAAATACATATACATATTACTAATTGCGTTATTAGAATAATTAATTACTATACCCACGATCAATTATTACAATTTACAATATAGTCTCAAATGCATACTAGAGAAATATTGCAATTTGAATCAAAAAATGCATAGCATACAAAAATAAATTCACAACACAAGAAATTCCGCGCGCAAATCATAGCGCGTGTCAATGAAATCAAGAATGTAATTTTATATCAAGCCGACGACGACGCCGAACTAAAGTACCTACAGTACCATTTACCTTCAGTGTACAATACAGTTTACAGACCTACGACGGACGAACAATAATGAGTAATAAATTGTTTACAAAAAAAAACATAGTTTCTAAGGTCATTAGTTTTATTTTATTTTATTGTTATTTTCTTTGAACGATTGGAAATGAAATTACTCAATTATTACACATAGAACTTTGATTTATTAGAATTATGCGAATTATGTATAAGATAACGAACGCGAATGCACGACATCTAGCGCGTCAATGTCTAAACATCGCCATTCGTTTAGACATTGACGCGCTAGATGTCGTGCTTTATGTCGTGTTTCGCTTGGCAAAAGTCACGCACACTACTGTAGAAGTGTCAAATTTTGCCGGTATTTCACTGTTGTTTTTCTAAGTAAATAATGTAAGTTATTGATTAAAAAGGTCGAACGCGGACACATTTCATTGTAGAGAAGTGATAAAATGATTAGTTTTAAAGAAATAGTGTCTGTGTTAAGTGTTTAGTCGTCATCAAAAATGTATGGAGGGACGGTCGGAACATCCACCTTAAACAAGAATTATTTCATATAGGTTTTCTATTCAAGAACTGCTCTTACCAATTCAAGATCCTTGGCATCTTGTGGATGTGGATAACCTGAGCATGATGGTTGATCAGTAGTATTTGATATGTCAATTAAGGCAAATTGAGATGGATGGTCTGCCTGAAAGAGATAAAAATGTTACTTATAACATTGGATATGGTCCCAAGTAATAATAAATAGATTGCTACAGAAACATGGACTCAATGTTTGGTAAATTGTAAAACTTTTAGTATTTTTTTTATTAAAAGCATTTATTGAACAAACATAGTGTATTATACTTATGGATAGTGTAGCTTTCCAACAACGAAAGAATTAAAAAAATTGGACCAGTACAACAGTAGGACAACTAAAAAAATAACTCAGTAGGTTTTAAGTACCAGTCATCACACCACTTGTCTCATGACACTCTAGGTCTCTAGAGCATATCAGTCAAAAAAGATATTGTGAAGCTTAAGTAAATGAATCCTTAGACACTATCGGAAATTTAAGAACAATTATAATCTTTTTTCCATTAAAATAATATCCTGGTTTTATTATATCGTAATATTGTCTTAATTCTAACTCTAAAATTCTATCCTTACCATATATAGTATTTAATTTTATTAATATATCCTTTAACACATTTGAACTTAACATAGAATGATGTGTTGAGGACGTACGAATGAAAGCTAATGTATTTTCAATTCTAACCAATTCTTGCAATATATCATCTACATTTTCTGTCATTATGCTAAGGATTTGGGCAAATTTAGCATATTTTATCAAACGGGATATTTGTATCCTGGAATCAGATAAATTTAAAGTCAATAACGTTCAAGATAGAATTCGAGGACAACCACTGAAAATAAGTAATATCGACTTAAATGAAATACACTTCAACCACAGCCCTGAAAATCATGTAAAGTTGAATTCAATAAATTTGGAAGATCTGCATAAGATTCATACTAAGGTACTGATGCAAGCACCGATTGAACTAGAAAAGAATACATCGACGATATACCATACCACTGTCCCAATTTATACATTCCTTTTGGGCACTTTGCTACTTTTCGCAACTTACAAAGTAATCCGTTATAAGAACGTTACGTGCTGGAAGAATCAAGACGACCCTAATACAAAGACGGAAGATCAAGACAGTCAAAATTGTACCGAATCTTCGCCAGGACCACAGTTTCCAGCAACATTTTATCACACCGTGCTCAAATAGTTGCTGGTCTTCGGGGGGAGGAGTTACGCCAACGGATCCCCAAGACATTGCTGCGTCGACGTTTCTCACGGGAACGTATTGTACGGACGTAGCAGCTAGGCTATTCTGTAAAAAACGCGCCCGAACTCGCATCTCACCTGAGTGAGTCGACTCACTTCACTTTCGAACGTTCGAGTTTTTGGTTTCGCATTCTGTAAACATCCGCTCGGCAGAGGCGAAGCGAAGTGAGTCTCACTTCGAAACTCACTTGCCTAGTGAAGGGATCTTATAGATTTGAATTTATCGACATTGTTATTATCTTTAAAATGCGGCAATTTAACACATTTTGAAGACATAATAACACTTTAGTATTGTACCGTGGGTGGAATTAAACTAAAATTGCAATTTTACACTGATAAATTCTTTAAAATCAAAATAATTCTAGCGTCACTGAAAAAAAAGGACGCTTGTCTGTGGTTCGTTTGACTTATGTTTATTTCTCAAGTGGTTTTTTGTACCTAATTTTAAAGTGTTTCGTGTTGCATTCTTTCTAAAAGTTATGTTGGAGTTTTGGCTGCATATTACATTCGATGTCCCCGAATTTCATTATTTTGTGTTGTTTAATCGATAGCTGGTAGTGGATTTTCTTAACAAACTGCTTTTCTTTTCCATCAAAAATGCGTAGTTTTTGTGAAAATCGAAATTGAAAATGATATTTTTTAAGGTTATTTTTGTACTAAAAACGCAACTTAAAGTAAAATCTTAAGCCATTATAGTATCAAAATGTCTAATTATCACACTCACACGCATTATTTTTAAATATATTTACGTACCTATTACTTTATTTACATATTACAATTTATTTTGTCAAAATAGTATTTTAACAATTTAGTATAGCCAAAAATCGTTCCATATTTTGTATTCACAACAAGCCACAGATAACACAGATTAGTTAATATGACGCAGATCACAGATTAGCAATACAAATATACTAGCTTATCATAGAGTATAAATGATACATTTTAATTTTTAATGTTTTTTTTATAGCTCACTTGCTTCAGTTTTAAAAATCGATTAACTTTTACTTTTAGTATTCAAATAGGTAGCGAGGAGCGAAGCGACGAGCGTGTTAGGTTAACTGTTGAACTGCCGCACGAGCCGAGCGAGCGAAGCGAGCGTGCCGCGGCAGCGGCCGGCGAGTGCCAGAAGCGACTTTAGGGCGATTCCCACTCAAACAAAAAAAAACTACGTAGGTTTAAACAACCTGTTTGTATTTTATTTATGTATCGTAAAATTTTTGTTATTATCAAATGCTATCTAAATTAAAATTACGAAGTGTCTAGTCGTCCGCTAAACGGATGAATAAAATAAATTAGTCGTCCGATTACCGGATGAATAAAATAATTTAATCGTCCGATTATTCGGATTACTAGATAACCTTTTAACACTAAAGCTAGTTGGGTTGGACTAAAGCAAAGGGGGCTCAGGACTTAGAAAATTTTTGATGGAGTTGGTGTCATTATAACACCTATTTATTATTGTTTTATCGTAAAGATTACGCTAATATAAGCATGTTTTATAGGAACAACTTTTTTTTTTTTTTTTTTATGGTAACTCCAACAAAAGAGCGGGCGACTCACTTCCTGGAAGCTCGCCGCCGCCCATGAGCGTTCGCATTGTCAGAGACTTTAAGAACGCTTTGTTGGCTTTTTAGGAATTTGTAGGCTTTCTTCTTGAAGGTGGCCAAGTCAAAGTGATTAGGAAACACCGAAGCAGGTAACTTATTCCACAATAGCGTGGTTCTCGGTAAGAAGTGTCTCGAGAATCGCACTGTAGACGAGCGCCACGCATCCAGGTGGTGTGGATGGTACTTCAGTTTGTGTCGTGCAGTGCGGTTGTGGAATTGCGCGGATGGTATTAGTCCAAAAAGCTCGTCAGAACACTCTCCATTGTATATCCGATAAAATACGCACAGCGATGCAACATCACGCCGCAGTGCAAGCGGATCCAGCCGATCGGTGAGCTCGGGTCGGTTGACGATTCGAGAGGCTCGACGTTGAAGGCGGTCAAAAGGAAGTAGCTGGTATTGGGGTGCTCCAGCCCAGAGATGAGAACAGTATTCCATATGTGGCCTAACTTGGGCCTTGTAAAGTTGTAGGCGATGAGCTGGCGTGAAATACTGTCTCGCTCTTGCGAGCACCCCTAGCTTCTTTGAGGCTAGTTTAGCCTTGTCTTCCAGATGACCCCTGAACTGAACGTCACTCGCAATGTCAACCCCGAGGATTCCGATACAAGGCGTGGGCTTAAGGAGAGTGTTTTGAAATTGGGGCGCAACGTCAAAAGGCTTCTTTTTCGCGGTGAAAGCGCAGACTTGTGTTTTTGAGGGGTTGAACTCGACTAAGTTACTCTGCCCCCATATCGAGATTTCATCGAGCGATTTCTCAATTTTTGACACAAGTTCCTTTCTGTGCTGGTCCAATTGCTCCTGAGAGATGTTTGCAAATCCGGTATAAGTGGCATCACCCGTACTATCGTCCGCATAACAATGTATATCGCGTATTCGTAACATATCATTGATGTGCAAGAGGAATAGCGTAGGCGATAACACGCACCCCTGTGGGACACCAGCATTCACAGGCATGAGTTTTGAGCATGATCCGTCGACAACGACCTTGATGCTTCTTGCCGTGAGAAAGCTAGCTATCCATTTGCAAAGTCTCTCAGGGAGGCCGTACGAAGGCAACTTGGAGAGGAGCCCCTTGTGCCACACCCGGTCAAATGCTTTCGCTACGTCTAAACTAACCGCCATGGCTTCCCCCTTACTCTCGATTGCAGACGCCCAACGATGTGTTAGATAAACTAAAAGATCACCGGCTGAACGGCTGCGACGGAAACCGTATTGATGGTCGCTTAACAGCTGATGATCTTCTAGGTACCGCAACATCTGGCAGTTGATGATAGATTCCATCACTTTTGAGAGTAAGGAGGTAACAGCTGAAGTGAGGGGAGCTGGTGTAAATGAAATAACACGACCGTCTCGGTTGAACTTATGATTTATTCTGTCTAAGTAAGATACAATACCACTACACCTCCGGGGCAAAATAACGAAAAAAAAGTAATTAATACAAATTATTTTTTTTTTGATTATAATATTAATTAATTAACAATAAGTAACTTAAATTTTCTTAATACGTAACACGTAGTACGTACGATAACATTAATTATCCTTAACAAAAGGTTTCGTTCTATCTTTGTGAACAACATCAATTTTCCCATTTTTCATAATTTTCACATTTGGTTCCTGTTCTTCTATTACAATATATGGACCATTATACAAAGTTTCTAATTTATTTCCTGTCTCATTTTTCACTAATAATAAATCGTTTGGATTGTATT